>NW_006408591.1:11060670-11072195 GCF_000296735.1 Chrysochloris asiatica | reverse complement strand
CTGTTAAGTGCCGTCGAGTATGTTCCAACTCATAGTGACCCTGTACAGGGTTTCCGAGGCTGTAAATCTTTACAGGAGCAGAACGCCTCATCTTTCTTCTGCGGAGTGGTTGGTGATTTCGAACTGCTGGCCTTAAGGTTTGCAGCCCGATTCGTAACCACTACGCTACCAGAGCTCTCTCTATATATGTATCAAATACAAGGAGCCCTGGTAGCACAATGGGTAATGAGCTAGACTGCAAACCACAAGGTTAGCAGTTTGAATCCATCTCTTTAAAGTATTAAGGAACACAGATTTCTGTTTGAGAACTAAGATGCACTTGACCATGGTATTTTTAATTGCCTCACATGTGTGTGAAAGTTAGACAATGAATAAAGAAGACTGTAGCAGAATCAATACATTTGAATTGTGATGTTGGTGAAGAATATCAAAAGTACCATGGACTGTGAGAAGAACAAGAAAATCTATCTTGGAAGAAGCATTGTCAGAATGCTCTTCAGAAGCAAGGATGATGAGACTTGGTCTCTCATCCTTTGACATGCTG
This sequence comes from Chrysochloris asiatica, assembly GCF_000296735.1. Classification (NCBI taxonomy): domain Eukaryota; kingdom Metazoa; phylum Chordata; class Mammalia; order Afrosoricida; family Chrysochloridae; genus Chrysochloris; species Chrysochloris asiatica. The sequence continues at coordinate 11,071,651 of NW_006408591.1, read as the reverse complement.
TTTGGAGGGTTAGTTCCTGGAGAAGGACATCATGCTTGGTAACATGGTGAATCAAGGAAAAAGGAGGAAGACCCTCAATGATATAGACTGACACAGTGGAATCAACAATGGGCTCAAACATAAAAACAACTGTGAGGATGGCACAGGACTGGGTAGTGTTTCATTCTGCTGTGCAGAAAGTTGCTAGACTCGACCACACCTAACAACGAAACTGCCAAATGCAGCCAACTCAAAAATGCCCATTCTTAAGTGCATGAAATTGCTGATAACATTGAAATAAACTCAGCATTTACTCTTCACATGTTCTCCCTGAGTTGACAAAAAATTGGGAATACATGTAAAGCTTTCTCACCAACATTTAAAAAAATCTATGAGTTTGGAGCAATTAGGGTGTTGTCTGCGAAAGAAGGAGGAGTAAGACAGTCTCTAGACCTTAATGTTTATTTTATGCAATACCCTTTACAATAGAATTTCAGATTATTGATCTGCATTTCCTAATTCCATTTTATTGAGTCTCATGAGAGTTGAAATTGCAGACTGAGATAAACTAAAGTACCAAGTTCATCATATTTAAAACTGCTTTTTCAGGGTATTGCTTTCTCTCTGCTACCTCAGTGCTGTTCCTCTTCCACTGATAGGTTGTAATTGCAAAATGGATGGGGGCTAAAAAAGCAAAATAATGGCAGTTATGATCTAACATGGTATAGTCTATGATGACTGTCTGAAAGATTTATGTCCTGATTAAAGAAACCTTGATTGAATTTTCTGATAGAAAATTGTTTTTGTCATTGGCACATGTGCCACATATTCTTTGACCCAAAGTCTATTTCATTTATTTCTTTGAGAAAGTTAAAAGAAAGGCCTAGAGAAGAAACTATTGTAAACAGAAAGGGGATTATATATATTTTATAACAGAAGACAGATATTGGGATTTAGTGACCAATAATTCATAGTCAGGAAAGATTTTCCAATGCACTGTCTTTTGTAGTTGGTATTTCATTCATCCATTTCTTCATTCATTCATTTAATTATTTATTACTGAACACATATTTACTAGGCATAGTGTTAGGCACCAAGGATACGTTAGTAATCAACATGACAAGACCATTGTTCTCTAGTTTCTAGTAAAGGCTGTCAGCCAGTAAAATAGGAAAGGCATGGTTGAAACAATATTTCCAATAGTGATTAATGGCATAAAGCCAATGCAGTATGTTTTGAAATACTAAAAAATTATACAGATGAAGAATCTTTTTAGATATGGGTCAAAATAATCTCTTTGAGGAATGAAAGAGGGAAAGGAAGGAATGTTCAAAACCAGAATATTACAAGCAAAACAGCATATACAAAGTTGATTAGCATTCAACCTCAAAGTCAGCTTGTACCACAAGGTCAATAGTTCAAACTCATCAGCCACTCCTCATACAGGGTCACTATGAGTCAGAACTGATTCAACAGCACTTAAAAACAACAGAGTGGAAGTGGGGTTAGTTGGTGGTGTTAAGAGTTAATGAGTTTGGGTGCTAACTTGTTATGATTTAAGTTTGAGACCATCCAAGTGGCACATGAGAAGAAATGCCTAACATTTTTTTTATTATTTACTTTTTTAAAGATTCTATTGTGAACTTAGTGATAGTTTACATGGGAGAACATTGGTTTTGCACTCATTGTTTCATTGCAATGATTACAATCTCTTCCATGCACCATCATTCAACAGTATTTGCTTCTATTCCTACTTTATTGGTGGGAATGTACACAAAAACTCTCAGGAATATGTAATCATTTAAACAACCAAGGGTTCATTCTACAAGGCTTCTTGGCCACCAGCACCTAGCCATCAGCACACAGCCTTTCTCTTTCCATGAGTCTAGAGTCCTCAGCTGTTCTATATCTCCATGCCTTCATATATATCTCCATTTCTGGTGACACTGCTTCTCTGGATAGGGTTTCCCATTCTGCTTATGCTCTTTTCCCTTGATGATCCTAGGGTTCTCTGTTCCTGGAATTTAAAATTAATTACTCCCTCTTTTTGTTTCAAAACTTCCACCTTTACAATTCTGACAGTCGCAGTCATGATAACAATTACTCACTATTGAATCATAGGAATCATATTCCCATCTCTTTTCATGAGACCCATCTAGACAAGATGAAAACTATTCAATGGGAATTCTACCTTCCCCAGCACACTCTGAAACTAAACTGCCTCTTAAAAACTTGTAAGCCAGTAACTTCATGCCTTTATAGCTTCCCTGTTTTAGGTATCCAGTGTCTAAGTTTCATGTCCCTATCAACCCAGTACATAGAGGGTATAGGATTGATGCTTGATGTGAAGACTCCTTCCCTCTCAGTTGTTATTTTGAGCTATTACATCCATAAGTATAGGTCAAGTTAATTAAATTGTAGAAATTTGTTTGTTTCCTTTATCAAAAGCATTTTTAAAGTTTTTCCTCTACTCAAGTTCTGATAATCAAATCATCGAAGCTAGATCTAATGGGTACTATGTACAAGTTTGGACATTCTTGCATGTCTCCTCTCACTTCAGATCAGCTCAATGCTTCACTGTCAGCTTTAGCCCTCAGTGGCTATGTCCTTGTCCATAGGCTCAGGAGTCCTCAGGTTTCATCACACTTTGGACCAACCAGCCCTTCCTCTTCTCTCCCTCATCTCTAAGTTGATAGGAATCTATGGAACATGGTTGAACTTGGCCCATATCTTCATTGCTACCTTTCCCCCTCTTTCACTCACCAGAAGACTAATGTGGTTTTCAGCAAGCTCACATGCCTGCTCATGGGTTCTCTTTGACTTACAGTCTTGGAGAGGGATTTGTCCTGAAGGAATTTGATTGCTTTCCTTGATGGCTCCCCTGAGAACAACTTGCTTGTTCTTGTAGTAGACAGTCAGACTACCATTTTTGTTTTTGATGTCTCCTGCTGGTCTTTCTTTCTAGAAGTATCTTCTGTCCCTCCACCTGTTCCAGGCTGGTCTGCTTCTGGCAATCTACTTTTGAAAACTCAGTCTTTGAAATTCTATGGGACACAATTCTACTATGACTCAAATGGGGTTGTCATGAGTTGGTGGTATAGGTAGAAGAGCATTTGGTCTAGTCTAGTAATAATAGGCTCAAACATAACAATAATTGTAAGGATGGCACAGAACTGAGCAGTGTTTTATTTTGCTGTGCATATGGTCACTATGTGTCAGAATTGAGTCAATTACACCTAACAACAACAATAGTAATGCATAGACCAGTAATGGATGGGGTATTATAGAGCAGGCTGTAGTTGGAGCTGAAATAGTAAATACGTGAGTAGAGAGAGGAATTCAAGGATTTTATAACGGTGGATAATGTTTCTCAATCCTTGTTGCACATCTGAATATCCAGAGAAAGTTTTTATTAAATACCAGTGTATAGGCTTTCCCTGAGAATAATTCAGTCAGAATTCCTGAGAGATGTATCCATACATCAGTTAATAATAGCTTGTGTGGAGCTGTGAAGGTCATGGGTTAGATTTTGCATTTTATTCTAGGTACAATGGGAAGACATCTCACCATGACTGTCTTTTTCTGGTTTACATATAAGCTTGGATGATAAAGCCTTTCTTAAGCACATTGATAAACACCATTATCTCATCAGATCAAGTTTTTATATATCAAACATAAAAAGTTATACTTTCTTTCACCATACCTAACAATTTGCATGCTGAGAAAATACTATATGAAGCTGGACTATTTGAAAAAAAAAATGTGATATTACTATTGCAGGCAGATCCATTAACAACCTATGAAATGCAAATGACACAGCCTTGCTTGCTGAAACAGAAGGATACTTGAGGCACTTGCTAATAAAGATCATAGACTATAGCACTCAGTGTGATGAACCCTAAACATAAAGAAAACAAAACTTATCACAACTGTACCTGCAAGTAACACCATGATAAATAGACAAAAATTTTAAATTGTCATGTATTTTATTTTACTTGGATTCACAGTCAACACTCATGAAACAGCAGCCAAGAAATCAAATGACCTAATGCATTGGACAAATATTCTGCAGTTTGTTGCATTGAAGTCTAAGGAGCACCTGACTCAAACCACAATATTTTCAGTCAACTTATAGGCATGTGAAAGCTGGATGATGCATAAGGAAAACCAAAGAAAAAATGATGTCTTGGAATTTGGGTGCTGACAAAAAATATGAAATACACAGGGACTTCCAAAAGAATGAACAAATCTATGTTGAAAGAAGTACACCCAGAATGCTCTTTAGAAGTGAGGGTGGCAAGACTTTGTCTTATGTACTTTGGACATGTCATCAGGAGAGACCAGTCCCTGAAAAAGAGTATCATTGTTGATAAAATAGAAGGTCATCAAAAAAGAAGGCCCTTAATGATATGTATGGAGACAGTGGTTGCAACAATGTGATCATGTATAGAAATGATTTTGAGTTTTCTTCTATTGTACACGGGGTTGCTATGAGTTGGAACCAAATCAATAGCACCTAATCAATAGCAACAACTTTAATATCACACACAAGAAAATGTTTAGCAAGTACATGTTGCTTTTCACAATTCACTTCCACATCTGTTTGCAAACCACAACTACCCCTTCGACCAAAAAGTTCATCTCCTCTAGTATTTGGCTAAAGACAACACAAGCACTGCTGCTTTCAAACTTTCCTTTAAAATGTCCAGGTTCAGATGCTCATGAAGTCAAAGAGTTTCCCTAGAACTTTATTAGCATCAAGATGAAAAGTGATGGGACTATCCCAAATCTAATGTTGCCTTCCTGGGCAGAAATAATTTTATTCCAAGTGGAGTAGAAGAATTTTAAATGTGCCATTAATTAGTTGGATTTTAGTGATGCAAACTTGTCTGCAAGTAATGCTAAGTAGCAGACTTATTAAATGTCATCAGTCTTGGTTTTTGATTCAGAATACTGGCCCTGTAAGCTCTAAGTGCATCTTAGTCCAGACATGCACCTGGGGCTTTTTAATGAGGTACATTAGAGAAGTTGAAATTATGTCAGCTTTTTAAATAAACAAGGTTTAAAAATTAAATATGATTGTACTTCTGAGTTGTGTTTCTATTATCTCTCATTTTGTTGCCAAAATTCTGTCTAATAGGCTGGTATTTGGTGAGGTATTGACAACGATGCCTTGGGGGTTGAGTAGTGGACAAAATTGAAACAATAAATTTGGGATAGTACCATCACTTTCTATCTTGTTGCTAATAAAATTCTAAGGAAACTGGAGAGAAGAGAGGTTTTAATTTGATTCCTAATCACCAAGGGAATATTTAAGAATTTAGCATTATTTTGAAGATGTCGATAACCTTAGAAAATAATGTTACCAACTTCAATGCCTCTGTTTTGATTAAGGACATTAGTGGTGTTTTCTGGACCAGAAGGAAAAAATGCGAATTTTATGAATTTGCTTATCTTGGTGTTGAATAAAATGTATGACAGAAAAGAAAATGCAGTGTAATAGGAGAATGAAATTCAACTCCATTGTGTCCATTTATCACATCCCCTGAGATGAACGCCATTGAAATATAATTCTCATTAGAAGATTTTGTTTCCCTCAAAGTTATTGACTCATAGAGTCCTGATCCTAAATAGGGGTTTTATGGATCTTGATTACCTTGTAGGAAATGAAATGTATCAGAGAATTCAGCTTTGCATTTATTTGTGTTGGAGAGTTAAATTTATTTCCTGCCAACCTCAGCAAGTCTGATTTTAGAGAATGTAGTTCATTAGAATACATTGACCATATTAGAATATATTCTGGTCCATTCCACCCTGACAACTGTTCTGGGTACTACAATACATCCCAGGAAGCCATAGAGAAAGCACATCTACATTTCACTTTATTCAAGGATTCTATTCAGACTAGTTAATTGGTTCAAACGAATAGGCAAACAACCTTTTTTTTTTTAAAAGGTTAAGATATGGTCCTGAGCAAGGAAAACTCCTATGAGAAACAATTGCAGAAAGGATACAGTGAGAAAGTAGCAATTGTTACTCTTGTCACCAAAAACACTGTCATGGGCCTGCATGACCCAGAAATTCATGTTGTAGGCAGCATGTGGAAGATAATAACGAGAAATACTTCTTTGTAAAGTAGTTATTCTCCAATTACATATTGGAACTCTCTTTTCTTCTCCCAATTTGAATGTAGAGAAAGATTCCATTATGTTCTTGGGCTTGAGAACATAAATGCTGAATATGTCTTTTTAAAAATATCCAGATGCAAGCATAAATTTACTAAATTTTTATATTTTCCTTCATAGATAATCCATCCAACTTTTCAATTCCCTGTATTATCAATGTTTTCTTGTCCATCATCATTTTAGAAGTGTGTGTCTAAGTCAATCTCTACCCACAAATTTTCAGAGACTAATGTTTCTGTCTCCAATGTAGCCACCTAATACCACATATGGAAAATCCATTATCTGCAGTTTTAGCACAACAACCCTCATTTTCGTTTTCTAGAACCACGAGTAGGTGGCTTTAATGAGCAACAATTTTGGAGGCTAAAATTCCCAATCAGGGTCTTGGCTGTGTTGCTGCCTTCTCTGAGGTTTTCCCTTTCTTTCTGGTGTCTGTTAGCAATCCTTGGCATGTCTGGCTGTTTCTTGGCATCTATTTTCATTCTGTGTGTATCTCTGTGTCCATTCTTTTCTTTACATAACTCAGAAATCACTGGATATAGGATTTATCCTAGACAATTTTGATCTCCTTAATATAACAAAAGAAACCCCTATTTCCTAACAATGTCACAACCATGGATACAGGAATTAGGATTTCAACACATATTTTTTTGTGGACAGCGTATATTAGAGGATATAATTTAATTCATAACAATACATTTAATGTTCTATAAAGCTTCACTAGCAATAATTTCAAAAGATATATGTTGTTGTTGTTAAGTGTTATCAACTTGGTTCTAGCTCACAATGATATATATCTATGAGATCCTGCTGTGGCATTGTAGGATAAGCAGAAGACCTACGAGGTGCTCCTCTGAAATCCTTTGCAGGGTTGCTATTAGTCAGAATGTACTCAATGGCACTTAACAACAACTATATATATATATATGTGTGTGCATGTGTGTGTGTTTGCAATGTATGTATATATATACGTTATTGATTCATTATATTATCTCACTACTTGAAAAATCTCTAGTGTTATTCAATTAGAATAAAATGTAGACATCGTAATTTAGTCCATGAGGATTTTTCACTACCGTAGAAAAATTTATGCTTTTGAGTTATGGTGTTGGAGGAGAATATTGACAGTGCCATGGGCTGCCAGAAGAACCAACAGATCTGTGTTTGAAGAAGTGCAGCCAGAGTGCTCCTTGGAGGCCAAGATGACCAAACTTTGTCTCTCATACTTTGGACATATTGTGAGGATGGACCAATCACTGGAGAAGGATATCATGTTTGGTAAGGTGGAGGGTCAGAGAAAAAGAGGAAGACCCCCAGAGAGATGGATTAGCCAAGTGGCAGCCATCAGTGGGCTCAAAAGTGGCAACAATAGTGAGTTTGGCCCAGGATCGGGCAGTGTTTCATTCTACTGTGCATAAAGTCGCTATGAGTCAGCACTGACTATAGCTCAGGTGGTTAACATAACTGCAGAACTGAAATGAGTTATCTTGAAACTTTGCATATCTGTTTAGGACTATGCTTGGAATATTGATAATCAGGCTTGCTACTTACCAGTTTCCTAAATATCTGAACTTGTTATGTTAATTGTCATGTCCATAATTTGATTTGTTTCCTTTCTCCTATGGCTGAGGATAAACACTTGTATTTATCGGCAGTTCAAACTCACCATTCACTCCTTGAAAACCCTATAAAGAATTTCTAGGAGTTGGAACCTACCTGATGTCATTTAACAACAACAAAGACCTAAGTTAAGTGTTGGGCTATTAATGTAAAGGTGGGCATTTTTAACTCATTAAGTCCTGGTGTGGCGCTGTGTGTTAATGTGCCAGACTGCAAAGCCGTTTGAACTGCAATGTTGACGGTTCAAACTCATCAGCTGCTCTTCAGAAACCCTACACAGGGTCTCTATGGGTCGGAATCAACTCGATGGCACTTAACAACAAAATAACAACTACTATATGGGAGAAAGATGAGTCGGCACCCATAAAGAAATACAGCCATGGAAGCCTTGTGGTGGTGGTGGTTATATGCTGTGGAGTCAGAACTGACTCATAGTGACCCTGTACAGGGTTTCCGAGACTGTAAATCTGTAAGGGAGCAGAAAGCCTTATCTTTCTCCTGCAGAACAGCTGGTAGTTTCAAACAGCTGACCTTAAGGTTCACAGCCCGATTCGTAAACACTATGCTACCAGAGCTCTTTATGAAAGCCCTATGGCACAGTTTACTCTATTCTACGTGGTCTCTTAGAGTCAGAGTCAGCTTGACAGTGGTGAGTTCTCCGTATATTTTGCATTTTGTTTGAGACACAATTGAAAAGACCATAAAGAGTAGTCAATAGCCACAAAGGACTCTGTTGATTTTGAGTCAGAGTTTCACAGTTTTTCAGATTTAAGCAACTTGTTAACCTTTAAATCTCCCTCTTAATCACAGTGTACGATTACAATGCTCACTTCATAGAGATGCTTTGAAAATTAAATGAGATAATGGATATCAAACACTTAATAGAGTACAATGAAGAAAACATATTGATGGTATTGAAGAAAGAAATCCAAGCTGTATTGAAAGCATAGAAAAAATCAAGGCTCCAGGAATTGACAGAATACCAACTGAAATGTTTCCATAAACAAATGCAATTCTTGAAGCATTCACTCTTCTCTACAAAGATGTATGGAAGACAGCTACCTAGCCAAAGACTGTGTGAGACATTCATATTTGTGTCCATCACAAAGAAAGGTAATCCAGTGAAATGCAGAAATTATAGAAAACCGTAGTGGGTTATGAGTTGGGCTGCACCTGAAAGGTCAGCAGTTCAAATCCACCAGCTGCTTTGTGAGAGAAAGATGATCTTTCCTATTGCCATAAATATTTTCAGCCAGCGAAACCCAAACCTGGTCACTCTGAGTAAGAACTGACTGAGTCCATGGCACACAACAATCACCACCATCAAACAAAATTTGATGAAAATAATTTAAAAATGGTAACAGTAGTATATTGAGAGGCAACTGTCAGAAATTTGAAGTCTGATTCAGAAGAGGACTTGGAATGAAGTGTATCATTGCTGATGTCACATGGACCTAGACTGAAAGCAGAGAGTATCAGAAATGTTTATCTGTGTTTTACAGACTATGCAAATACATTTGACTGTATGGCTCTTACCAAATTATGGATAGCATTTGAAAGAAATGAAATTTTATAATACCTTATTTATGTGAAACCTGTACACAGACAAAGAGGTAGTGGTTTGAACAGAACAAGGGATACTATATGGTTTAAATCAGAAAAGGTGTACATCAAGATATGTATGTTTTCATTATAATATTCAATGTGTACACTGAGCAAATAATAGCAGTTGATAAATCTGTATCATATTGAACCAAGAAGTACAAGAAATTAATACATTTTAAGGACATATGAAAATGATAAATTTAAGTATAAGCCGTGAAGTTTTGTGAGGGTAATGGTTGAACAACATTATGAACATAATGTCATTGAACTATGCTTGTAATGATTATGGAAATGTCAAATGTTTTGTTACTTATACTTACCACAATTTTTTTAAAAAAGAGTAATTTTTCTATTTCTCTTCAGTGACACTTTAAAACAGATATTACTTTTTAATGATATAACAGTGATGCCTTGCTAATTGTATGGGATTTTTAGCAATGTGGAGAGCATGGTATCTCTGTAGGATAAGTACTGTACTGGTAAGAACAACGTTGGAAGTTGGAGTCCACTATCAGATATGTGGGAGAAAGACAAGGCTTCCACCTTGGAAAAGATTCATAGCCTTATACAGAAACCTGACACAGAGCGCTAAGACTGAATTCACTTGTCGTCAGCACTTAACAAAAGCAGTACTATTAGCAACCTGATTTGGCACTGTAGCATAAGCACTGGGTATCCAGAATGGTGGTGACCCACACCTACCAGCCGTTTCTTAGACCTCAAACAGAGTCACTATGAATTGAAACCGATTCGATGGTGCTCAATGACAACAAAACACTTACATGTTGAAGAAAAACAATAGGTGCTTCTAATCATATTAAATTGTATAAGAATAAATAAAAAATGATCTGTATTCTGGCTGTAGAATTTATTTTAATCAACTTTTAGAAAAGACAAATACATACTCTGCTGTTTGTTATCAGGCTTGTAGTAATGCCCTAGTAATGCTTTTTTTTTTTTTTTTTTTTTTCAAGAAATTTTACCTTCCTGTGAGTATCAGTCCAAATTTTGTCTGCAGATGTCCAAACACTTCTGTTTGTGCTCTATTGTGAGTTTTTTCAGTACACATCTAGCATAAACTTTTTTAAAACTCAAGTCTGTTACGGATAATTTCATAGACAAAGTCATGGATGATTTGTAAATGATTTGCCACATAATCCACAGTCACTTGTCTATTTCACGTACACACTCAATGTTGTCATCAGCCATGGATGTGGATGCACATTTTAATATAATCAGAGTGCAGATAAATTTGACTCATCCTCATATCTGTTATCCTTATCTGAAAGTATTTATTGAATAAATCTAAGCAGCCAAAGATTCATAATATTTGAGATATCTTGAAAATTTTATGTTATGATTCATTTTTGTTCTTAAGTATCATCAAGTTGGCTCAGACACATAGTAACCCTGTATAGGGTTTCTGAGGAGTGAATGTTAAGTTTGAACTGCCAAACTGGTGGTTCACAGTCCTGTGCTGATTGTACAACACCACAACAAGGAGTCAGACAGTAATATTACAAAGAAAGTTCTAACAAAGGAAAGAATGATTAAAGTTGACCTCATTTAAAATTAATAATATTTCTTCATTA
>NW_006408591.1:11035802-11059910 GCF_000296735.1 Chrysochloris asiatica | reverse complement strand
CGTTATGTTATGCTATATTATTAATAGGTCCTTATGTTCTTCTAGTCTTATTTTCTGTGTGTGTGTGTCAGTCCTGAAGAGTGGCTGAGGAACATAGTCTTGGTTTCCTTCTAACCACTAAATTCTGTTTTTAAAAAATAATCTTCTGTTTTGTTCCACATTGTCTCCCACTCTATCTGGGACCTATTAATGTGATCTTTTTCAGAGAAATTTGTAGTGGTACCCAGATACCAACTAGTTCTGATCTCAGACTCATGGAGACTGATGATCATGTGTTCCATTAGTCCATTGGACTACTTGAATCCAAGCATCTTAAATTTTCACATGGAGAAACCTGTAGATGGTCATCATGAGTTTTTAAGATCCCAGATACTATTCACCAAAGCAGGACGTAGAACACTGTCTTTGTTAACTATATTATGCCAATTGATTATGGTGTCCTCTGAGACTATTGTCCTGAGACCCTAGAACCAGCAACTCAATCCCTCAAGGTGTTTGGTAATGTCTTTGAAGTTTTCATGCTTTTTCACTCTGTATGCGTCAATACATTCATAAGTATGTTTGCAGCAAAGTTAAATACCAGTGTGAAAAACACGTCCTCTGTCAATCCCTTATATGTTTGTGAGTATACTCCCACTCTCCCTCCCTACCCACACAGCCTGTATATCTATCTGTCCATGTTGACTTCTAGAACAATGTTGTTACAAGGTTGTGTCTATAACATTATTTCCCTCTATCCCCTTTAGCCCTTGCATTCCTCCCTGTGTCTACACTTGTCTTCATCATTCTTCTGCCAGCTTTCCTCTTGCATATTGCCTACCCTATCACCCAAGTTAACACATGTCTACACTCTAGCCTGTGTATTACTCTTCCCTTCCCTCCCACCCCTGGTGATCAATGTATATTTCTTTTAGTATGTAAACCTTTTCTTGATGTTTTACAATAGTGGACTCATACAATACTTGTCCTTTTGTGATTGACTAATTTTACTCAGCATAATGTCCTCCATGTCCATCCATGTTGTGAGGTATTTCACAGATGCATTGTTATTCTTCACTGTTGCATAGTATTCCGTTGTGTGTATGCACCAAAGTTTGTTTATTTTTTCTTCCATTGATGAGCATTAAGGGTATTTACATCTTTTTTCTACTGTGAATAGTTCTGTGATGAACATGGGTGTGTACATATCTACTTATTTCTTGGAGCTATATAACAAGTAGAGGAATAGTAGGAACTGGCATCCATTTTGGCCTTTTCTTTCTTTCCTATCTTTTAAATGCCCTTTTGATTTTTTCCTGTATGATGTTCTTGATGTTATCCCATAACTTTTTGGGTCTTCTATTATTACTGTCTAGTACATCAGATATGTTCCTCAGACAGTCTCTAAATTCAGTTGGGATATATTTAAGGTCACATTTTGGCTCTAGTGAACTTATTTTAATTTTCTTTAGCTTCAACTAAAACATGCATAGGAGCAATTGATGGTCTGTTCCACAGTCTGCCCCTAACTTTGTTGTTTTTTTTTTTTTTGACTGATGATATTGAGCTTCTCCATCATCTCTTCAAACAGATTACATCAATTTGAATCACATATATTCTATCATCTAGTGAGGAGTATGTTTATAGTAGTGTTTTATGTTATTTAAAAAAAGTATTTGCAATGAGTAAGCCATTGGTCATGCAAAATTCTATCACATGATATCCAGCATCATTTCTATCACCAAGGATATATTTTCCAACTACTGATCCTTTCTCTGGTTCACAAGTTTCACATTCCAGTCACCTGTAATTATCAATGTATTTTGGACTGAAGAGGTTGGTAGATTTCCTGAATTTTACCATCTGCTAATTAGTGATCTTTATTTCTTATCAAAATAACATGCATCTCTATCTAACTGTGTCCCAAGAATGTAGCTGAGCTGCTGAATAGGAAACAGAACATTTTGGATGGAACAACAATGTGTCAGCAACAGCTGCTCAAACTAGTATGTTGAATCTGTCAGCTAGGAAAGCAGACAAAGTAGTATTTATCAAGAGCATTTATTGGGGGAGAAATAAGCTTGTGGAAAAAGAAGTGTTTTATTGATACACTAGAAGTTTATTTGTCCATTCTGCAATGCTAAAATAATTAATTTCTTGAATAAACGAATGTACCAATATTGCTAATCTCTATGATGGTTTAAGTTTTCCAGAATATCGGAAGTATCTTATTGAAATTGTAATAACAAACCTGCCAGGCTTGATTATGTTTGACAAATTTCCTGATTTGTTCTGATTGCTCAAAGTAAACCTTCATTGTGAAAGAGAAGTTTTCAAGATGTTTAGTTTAGATTTGGTGAGTTAGAAGGGCATAAAGGTGTTTTTTTTTATTATTCCATACTCCGTTAGTTGCCATAGATGTTTTGTGATCACAGCAAGTCAAGATTTATATGTAGATGTAAAAATAAATCACATAACACTTTGTGGTGTTGATGGTGGTGGTGGTGTGCCTCTGAGAAACCCTATATAAGGTTTCTGTGATAGTTAAGGTTTTGTATCAACTTGATGGGACCAAGATTCTCAATGGTTTAGCAGTTGAGATATGATTACCACCATGATCTAATACAGGCATAGTTAATTAATTTTATGATGATTGTTTATGAACAGCCCACTGTTGAAAGGATGTTTCTTTGAGGGAGTGACCTGCTGCCAATATACTGGACATGTAGGAAAAACTTGCTTTCTTTTCTGCTAGAGAACTGGGACTCCACAATTGTGAGCCATTTCCTTGATATGAACTTCTCTTTATACACATACATATGTAAGTTTCACTAGTTTTGCTTCTCTAAAGAACCCAGCCAAAGATCGTTTCCAAGGCTATATATCTTTACTGGAGTAGCTGGTGGATTTGAACTACTGACCTTGTGTTTAGCAGCCCAACATGTAACTCACTATGCCACCAGAACTCCTTATAAAGTACTTAGAAAAATAAAAATAAATAGATTTCAAAAAGTTCTTGTCGCTTTAAATTTATGATATATGACAATTCCACAGGCTAAACATTTTGGGGTGATTTAAGTTCATGATTATTTGCTCATGCTATTTTTAATATTTGTAGTTGTTCTTGTTAAGTCCCATTGAGTATGTTCCAACTCAGAGCAACCCTGTACAGGGTTTCCCAGGCTGTAAGTGTCTTCCTGAGAGCAGCCATACCTCCAACCTTGTGGTTTGAAGTCCAGTGCTTATGCTACAGATGCACCACACTCTTCTAATATTTGTATTGTTGCTGTTGTTAAGTGCTATCCAGTGGTTCTGTCTGATAGTAACTCTGTAAAGAATGATCGGTGGGTTTGAAATGCTGACCTGTGGTCAGACATCTAGAGTTTATCCTATAGCACCACACCAGGACTCAAATATTTGTATTTTTGCTGTTGTTGTTAAGTGCTGTTGAGTCAGGTCTGACTCATACACGATCCTTTATCGGGTTTCTGAGAAGAAACTGGCAAGTTTTAACTGCAGACCTTGTTCTTCAAACTGACTTTATGGTCCAGTGCGTATGCCACAACAGAAATATAGAAACTATTATTCAAATGTTTATCTGTGCAGTCTTTAAAAAAAAAAAAAAATTCATAGTAGAGACATTATGTGGTGAGTTCTACCATACCACATTCTCATTCTACTTTTGCACCTTAAGTTAACTAATTATACCCATATCCTTATTATGTGTCCTGCTAAATCTTTAGGATAGTTATAGTCACTTGATACGGGGGACGTGTATATAGATAAGGAGGATGGAGTGGAGGCCACTAATGTAAGCTGCTGTAATTTCCCCCACAAGTAGAAAGATGTCAGGCTTCCATGAACTATTTCAAACTGTAGTCCACTCACAACACACTTTTTGGTGATCTGTGCTGTAATTGTCCAATTCAGATATGCAGAAAAGGGCATACAATTGGGTCATTGGTAGGTCCTCATACGCTCTTATTTTATTATCACTTTTCAAATTAAGCATGGAAATTAAAGCTATTCTTTATATATACATGTGACCATATGAAGGAAATATTGCAAGTTCAAGAGTCATATGATAGAATATGGTGGTAATGGTGATGGTTGTGTGCCGTGGAGTCAGTTCCAACTCAAAGCAACACTGCATAGGGTTCTGAAGGTTGTGAATCTTTACTGGAGCAGAAAGTCTCATCTTTCTCCCACAGAACAGCTGGTAGTTTTGAATTGCTGAACTTGTGGTTAGTAGTCCAACTCATACTTTTAACTATTCTGCTATTTAAAAGCAGTTTACACTACTTTAGATGAAAACCTCATGGGCCTTTAAAAACACAGTAAAAAGCATGTTTTTCAAATGTTTAGAATCATCAGTAAAAGAAAAATACTGTAGACATTGAAAAATTAATAGCTCTTTCTTAAGTATAAAATATGAAGAATAATCAAAAATATTCCCAAATCAAGAAAAACTTAGCTTGTATAAATCTCTAGCAAACAACTTCACATAAACACAATACATATTTAGACATGGATCTTCTTTTCCTTTTAAGTGACATGAACAGTGGATAAACCATTCTTTGTGATGGGCATTATTGAAAACTCAATAATGTTAAACATTGATACTGGCTAAAATAAGAATGCCCTTAGGGAGTGGTATAATCCCTCCTAGGACAATATTTGCAAGAGTTGTTTGCAAGATGGTGTCATAAGAAAAGAGATGAAACAAATTTTACACTTACTGTGTGGTATGTGATAATACATTTAACACCTTGCTGAGTGAAATTTTACTTGCAAAAGCAATTTATTTTAGTGAAGACAACATATTTTTTTTCTTTTATAGCTTGTCAACTAGCTGCAAAGTTAGTCCATTTAATGTTGTTTAATGATAAAAGAAAAGCATGAGGGTGGCTTACCTCTCAGAATCCCAGTGCTTGAATATGGTTAGGGAAGGGCTTGAATATGGGTGGGTGGATGGGGGAACCAGTTAAAAGAGAGACAATAAGATGGCTAAGAGAATGAAATCAAAGAAATACAAAAAGTGTAAGTGTATATCCTGAGTAAAACCGGAGAAAAGAAGAAGTGGTCAAAGTACTTTTTGTTTTTTTAAATTTCAAAACATCTCTGTAATCTAGTAGAGTCCAGACTCCTCTGAGTTCAGGAGAGGGAAAAGAAGAACCATCAGCACAAAACCAATTTCTCTGAGGTGGAGGTCAGACATACCTCCACTCTCCAAACTTTGTAACAATTCTGAAATAGTTGATCACTCACAGCTCTATTTCTCTGTTGGGTTTGGTATTCTGTTGCAATATTGTTGTTAAGTGCCATCAAGTCAATTCTGACTCATATTGACACTGTAGAAATCACGGACAATACTCATATGTACGTGGTTTATTAGGGAGATGTTGTTGTTGTTAAGTGCCGTCGAGTCGGTTCCGACCCATAGCGACCCTGTACAGGGTTTCCGAGGGTGTAAATCTTTACGGGAGTAGAAAGCCTCATCTTTCTCCCGCGGAGCGGCTGGTAGTTTCGAACCGCTGACCTTAAGGTTCGCAGCCCGATTCGTAACCACTACGCTACCAGAGCTCCTTAGGGAGATAACAGACTACAATTTGGGATCAGGATTAGGAAGTAACAGGAACAACTCAGAATATAGACTTTCATCTTGGCCTGGCCTCCTATACCAAGTCTCTTTCTTTTCTATATTAGTAGTCCCTTCTCTCTGTCTAGCTAACCTCTCTCAACCTATGCTCTGCTTGGGCAAGTGTTAGAGTGCTTCAGTTCTGCCAGTAAGTGATCCAGCAGGCTACCTGTCTTAAGTCTCTCAGTTCTCTTGCTCTGTGGGCCAGCAAGCACACCACAGCTGTCCACTACAGCTGTCTCATGCAGATCTC
Organism: Chrysochloris asiatica; assembly: GCF_000296735.1. Lineage (NCBI taxonomy): Eukaryota > Metazoa > Chordata > Mammalia > Afrosoricida > Chrysochloridae > Chrysochloris > Chrysochloris asiatica. The sequence continues at coordinate 11,054,040 of NW_006408591.1, read as the reverse complement.
CTGATTCCTCTTGCTCGTGCTTCTCATGCTTCTGCACCACGGTCACTCATATCTTGCTGTCTCTCAGTCTCCAATGTTACAGATTGTTCTCCTTTTCTTGACTCTAGGGGATTCTAAACAAAGGGACCCATGGTCAAAAAGACACTCTTTGCTTCTTCATAGTTGTTGTTGTTGTTGTTTTTAAGTGCCGTTGAGTTGATTCTGATCCATAGTGACCCTTTATAGGGTTTCCAAGGAGCATCTGGTGAGCTTGAACCACTGACCTTGCAGGTCAAATGACTTTGCAGTCTGATGCATTAGCCCACAGCGCTACACCAGGTCTCTTGATAGTAGTCCCTCTCAATTTTTGCTGCCCTTTCATAAACCTACTCTTTCAACCAAGACAACAAATTGGCCAGCTCCTCAGCTGGCTGCAGACACCTAATGTGCTTAGCAGTAGACCGTTTTCATAAGGGTATTATATATCCCACTTGCCTAGTGAACTTTCTAATCCATATGCAAGATTGTGATTTAGCAATTGGTTATAAAGGTCTTCCTTAACGAGAAATCCATTGCACTACAATTCCTTTAAGGAAATTTCTCAATTAAAATTTTAGTTTGAGAGTTCTGGAAAAGGTATGCCATTTTGAATGTATTGGAGAACAAAGGCAGAATTCATGATTGCTTAGAAACACTTAACCTTGTGCTTTGAAAATGATGATCTAGGGAGTTTGAATTTTGACATAAAGGCTAATTGAATTGGCATAAAACTGTTGTCTTATTCCACATAAACCATGATGAGACAGAAGAATAATGGAACCAAATAGAGGCCAGAGGTATGTGTAACATGATGCCAATTAGTTTGAGACTTTGCTACTTTATTCAATTAAATAAGGGCCAAACAAAATCAGTCAAACAAAAAACTTTTAGTGAAATTACTAGCCAATTTAATGAGTTTCCACAAACATCCAATTTCTTGAAAACAATTACTTTTGAATTGGAGAAAAAAAAATATTATTTATACAGGTTGTCGTTAAGTGTGCTTTATACTGTTCTGACTCATAGTAATCCTGGATAGGGATTCTGAGAAGCAGCTGGTGTGTTTGAACTATACTAACTTGTGGTTCACAGTCTAATGCTAACCCTACAGTGCAAAGGTCAGCACTAAACCACAAGGTCGGTTTGAACTGCAAGGGCAGCAGTTCAAATTCACCAGCCACTCCTCAGAAACCCTTAGTTGTTGTGTTAAGTGCTACTGAGTCAGTTCTTACTCAAAATGACCCGGTACAGGGTTTTCAAGGAGTAGCTGATGAGATTGAATTGCTGACCTTTTAGTTCAAGCTGGTCTTGCCATTCAGTGTTTATCCTTCAGAGTCACACCAGGATTCCAAGACACCCTATACAGGATCTCTATGAGTTGTAATCAATTTGACAACACTTAACAAGATGTATGCAAGAGAGTAATGGAAAACTTCTTCAAAAGACAGTTGCAGAATCTGACTAGACTTGTGCCATCCTTTTTCCTCTTTCTGGGATGGTGGCTGCATTTACCAGCATCTTTTGCTATTAAATAGTGGACTTGTGACTGTTGTTTTATTACATACCTTGAGTCATTTGGTTTTTGCTAATGTAATTTGAACAGAAGAGATGTCTGTCTCATCTGGGCCAAATTTGAAAACAACAGGGGAAAACACGTTGAGGGCTATTATGGTTATTTTATTTGTTTATTTGTCTCGTTTTGTCTTGAGAAACATCTTCTAAATAGAATGTGTAATTTGAAGTGAAGGAACCCTGGTAGTGTAGTGGTTATGAATTGGGCCGCTAATTTCAAGGTCAGCAGTTTGAAACTACCAGTGGTTCCATGGGAGAAAGATGAGGCTTTTGGCTCCCATTAGGATTCACAGCCTCAGAAAATCTATGCAGGGTCACTATGAGTCAGAACTGACTCCACAGCATGTAACCATGACCAGTTAAAAGTGAGAGCACGTTGATTTTCATGAGGTTTGCAATATTGATTCAAAGACATCTTTGCCACTCACTCCTGAGTGACACCTTTGGTATCTAGTTTTAAAAATTAAACTTAAGCAATGTATGTTTTAGTGAAGTTATTTTATACAAGATAGATGACTAGCATGATAAGTTCATATGATACATAAAAATAAGATAGATAACTGACTGAATACTTTGTAATTTGGGTCCCTCATGTCTACAGTGAAGCTTGCTTAGTCCAGGTATCAAAAACCTACAATTCGTTTGCCCATGTGCTCTGAAGTTTGTTCAGATTGGATTCATTTCCAAAGGATAAGCAATGCCAATGGGTTTTATTAGAAAGGTACTGTTGTTAGCTGCTGTCATGGCAACCCCATGCACAATGGAACAAAATGCTTCCCATTCTGTGCCACCTCCTTATTGTTGATCAGAACATTTTGATTCATTGGATTTTCATTAGCTGATTTTTATAGTAGTTCACAAGGCTTATTTTCCTTGTCTAGAAGCTCCACTGAAGCTTGTTTGGTACGATAGCACCACACAGACTTTCACAGACATACATGTGATTGCTGCACATGAGGTGCAGAAGTCTGGAATTAAGCCCAGGTTTTCCTCATGTTTTTGTTGTTGTGTGCCTGCAAGTCAGTTCTGACTCATAGACACTCTATATAGAGTTTCCAAGGAGCAGCTGGTGAGTTTGAACTGCTGCCCTTGTGGTTCAATCTGGCCTTGAGGTTGAGTTATTAGCCTACAGTGCCTCATGAAAGGTGAGAATTCTAACATTGGATTACCAGCGTCTCCAGAAAGACACTGTTATCATTGTTGTTAAGTGCCATGGAGTCAGTTCCGACTCATAGCAACCCTGAATTTGCTCCTGGGTTTCCAAGGAGCAGCTACTAAGTTTGAACCCTTGACCTTTTAGTTCAAACTGACCTTATGCTCTAGCACTTATCTTACAGTGCCACACCAGAAAGACACTTGTTGTTGTTGGTGGAGTCGTTTCTGACTCATAGTGACCCTCTACAGGTATCCGAGGCTTTATGGGAGCAGAGAGCCTCATCTTTCCCCTGCGGAAATGCTGGTAGTTTCGAACTGCTGACCTTGTGGTTCACAGCCCGATTCGTAACCACTACGCTACAGACACTATTATCACTTTTATGAAATGTGTAGCTTAGTACACTCTTTAGAGCGTCAATTATTAGCCATGGAATACACATGATAACTGTTTTATATAAGTAAATAGATAGATTTGATCACTGCTGGAACTTTCTATTCCCACATCATGAGTATAACTCTGTACTAATTAAAACTTATCTTTTCCTGACTCCATGACATTGAATGGTGACCCTGGATAAGATCATGGACCAAAACGAATTAACCTTCAAAGTAAGGAAGAGTCCTTTACAAATTCCTTATTCTGAAAAAAACTTAGCTTAATTCACTCTCAGAGTATTAGAACAAAAATTAAAATTCATAATGCATGTTTAAATACTCAAGATTTTTATAGCCTTGGTGACTTAGGTTGCTAGATGTGCCAAAGGATTTTTCTCTACTTATTTCATCTGTCATTAATTGCTGCTGTTTTTACAGAAAACTGTCTTCCTCTGGAATCTTACCACCTGCATATCTTATTATAGATTCTTCACTTCCATTATTCATATTTGTGTTTCTGCATCTAGATACCACCCTACTGTCATCTACTTAATATGACACATGGTGCTTAGAACTTGCTACCATCAAATATTGCAAAATAAAATGGGGATCTCATTCTTCTAAAGTCAATATAATCTGTCAAATAAGTTCTGGAGAATTGAGTCTTCTCAAACTATCTTTACTAGCTGTTTACAAGCTAATAAACTTTTGAAATAATAGAAATGACCTATATACCACATGTGGTGCAGAAACTAAACATTCAAATGTTAACCTGACTAATGGCAGGAAAAGCTTGCAAGAGGCTGAGGTTTTAGCATGCCTTTATGAAAATTATATTGTTATAATGGCAGGGAAGTGTGATAGCACCTATTGAATGAATAGTTTTTGTTAACCGTATTGCGTAGCATGTTTTAGGAGTCACCGTTTAAGTATAAACATTTACCAACAATTCAAATCTTAAGATACTGCTTTTGAAACAAATGGTTATTTTAAACATCATACTAAGAAAATGCCTGAATTATTTGATGGTACAGACTAAATACAACAGATTCTTTAAATAGTTCAATGTCCTCTCTTATACTATGGGTCCTTATACCACCAATCGTCTGTCAGTGTGTAATATTTTGGTGGCTGGCATGTTGCTGTGATGCTGGAAGATATACCACTGGTATTTTAAATACCAACAAGATTACCCATGGTGGAAGGTAACAGTGAAGCTTCCAGAATAAGACAGACTAAGAAGAAGGAGATGCAGTGTATTTCTGAACTTCTTAATATTTAGTCACTGAAAAACTTATGAATAGAAGTAGAACATTGTCAGATATAGTGATGGAAGATGAACACATTATGAATATTAGGAGAACATTGTCAGATATAGTGCAGGAAGGTGAGACTCTCAGGTTGAAAGGAACTCAAAATAAGACTGCCTTCTTAGAGTGGTATTGACCGTGATGACTAATAGAGTAAAGCTATTGGAACCCTCATTTTCTTATAGGGCACAGATCAAAATGAAAAGAAATAGCTGAAAACATCCATCAATAATCAGAACATGAACTGTGTGAAGTATAAATCAAGGAAAAATTAAAGTTGTCAGAAATTAAATGGATCACATAAAGATAGATATCCTAGGCATTACTGAGCTGAAATTGACTGATATTGGTTATTTTGAGTCAGACAATCATATGGTTTACTATGCAGGTAATGAAAAATTCAAGAGGAATGGCATTGCATTAATTGTCAAAAAGAACATTTCAAGAGCTAAGTTGAAGTATAATGTTATCTGTAATATGATTATAGCCACATACTACAAGGAAGACCAGTTTAAACCACTATGATTCAAATTTATAAACTAACCACTAGAGCAAGTTATGATAGAATTGGACAATGCTATAAGCTTCTTCAGGCTGAAATTAATCAAACATGTAATCAAGATGCATTGATAATCATGGGTGATTGGAATTCAAAGACTGGAAGCAAAGAAGAAGGATCAGCAGTTGGGAAATACAGTTTTGGTGATAGAAATGATGTTGGGGATCACATGATAGAATTTTGCAAGGTAAGAGACTTATTCATTGCAAATATCTTTTGAAAAACAACATAAAACACATGGACCTCACCAGATGGAATACACTAAAAGCAAATTGACTAAAAGGAGTCCTAGTAGTATAGTGGGTTACAAGCTGGGCTACTAACCGAAAGGTCAGTAGGTCAAATCTACCAGTTGCTCCGCAGAAGAAGGATGAGGCTTTCTGCTCCTATAAAGATTTGTAGCCTCAGAAACCCTACACAGGGTCCCTATGATTTGGAAGAGACTCACTGGCACACCACTACCACCACCACTATGGGAAGAGAAAATGGAAAAGTTTAATATCATCAGCCTAAACAATGCCAGGGGCAGCTGTGTAACAAGCCATTAATTGCCCATATCCAAGTTCAGGCAGAAACTAAAGAAAATCAAAGTAATGCCATGAGAGTCAAAATATGCCCTTCAATATATTCAACCTGAATTTTGAAAGCATCTCAAGAATAGACTTTACTCAGGAGAAACTAATGATTGAAGACCAGAAGTGTTGTTAGATGATGTTAAGAATATCATACAGGAAGAAAGCAAAAGGTCATTAAGAAGAAAAGAAAGAATTATGTATGTGTGCGTATGCACATATTATAATGTGTGTATGCATGTGTATATGCACACACATAGACATAATAATAGCAAACGGTAAGTTATGTGGTTGTTTAAGTGCTGTTGACTCCGTTCCAACTTATAGTAACCCTGTTAGGCACAAACTCTGACCTAGTGGTTCTCAGTCCAGTGCTTATTTTATGATGCAAACACACTCCCAAATAATAAGGTACAACCATACAGTCCTATTTTCATTTGAAAACAGGACTGTATGGTACTCTAGTAAGCATACAGGTTGGATAAGTATGGTGAAAAAATACAACCTTGTTGCACACCTTTCTTAATTTTAAAACATTCGTTGTTCCCATGTTCTGTTCAAACAACTGCTTCTTGGTCCAGGTACAGATTCCTCATGAGTACAATTAAGTGTTCTGGAATACTCATACTTCACAACAACCTGCGATATGCAGATGATACAACCTTGCTTGCTGAAAATGAAGAGGCCTTAAAACATTTATTGATGAAGATCAAAGAGCACAGCCTTCGGTATGGATTACATCTCAATCTCAAGAAAACAAAAATCCTCACCACTGGACCAATAAACAACATTCTTATCAATGGAGAAAAGATTGAAGTTGTCAAGGGCTTCATTCTTCTTGGCTCAACTATCAACACTCACAGAGGCAGCAGTTAAGAGATCAGATGACGTATTGCATTAGGCAAGTCTGCTGGACAAGACCTTTTTAAAGTGTTGTAGAGCAAAGATGTCAGCTTGAGGACTAAGGTGCGCCTGACCCAAGCCATGGTATTTTCAATAACCTCATATGCATGCAAAAGCTGGACAGTCAATAAGGAAGACCATAGAAGAATTGATGCCTTTAAGTTATGGTGTTGGAGGAGAATACTAAAAGTGCCATGGGCTGCCCAAAGAACCAATAGATCCATTTTGGAAGAAGTGCAGCCAGAGTGCTCCTTAGAGGCCAAGATGGCCAAACTTTGTCTCTCATACTTTGGACATATTGTCAGGAGGTAACAGTTGCTGGAGAAGGATATAATTTTTGGTAAGATGGAGGGTCAGAAAAAAGAGGAAGACTCCTAACGAGATGGATTGGCCAGGTGGCAGCATCAAGGGACTCAAGTGTAGCAACAGTAGTGAGGTTGGCCCAGGATTGGGCATTGTTTCGTTCTGCTGTGCATAAAGTGGCTATGAGTCGGTGCCGACTCGATGGCACCTAACAACAACAACAACCATATAGTCCTGGTGTGTCACTATAGTCTAGTGTGTCAGAATGCAAAGTCGTTTGAACTGCAAGGTCGGTGGTTCAAGCTCACCAGCTGCTCTTTGGAGACCCTATACAGGGTCAGTATGCCGCGGAATCGATTCAATGGCACTTAACAACAACAACAACCATGTTATTAGCTGTTGTTATGAGTTCAATTGTGCCCTTCAAAAACATGTGTTGTACAGTGATCAAGAGTAGATTCATGAACAGACATGCAGGCTAAGTGGGTGTGGGAGGGAGAGTGTGAGTATATTCATGGATATATATAAGTTTGACAGAGGTTAATATATAAGTATGTCAGAGGTATAATTGCTGCATATATATCCATGAATATTATGGAATAATATAGGCAGAAAAGTTATGAAAAATTCTTAAACATAACCAAACACCTTGAGGGTGAGTCACTGGGCCTGGAAGGTCAGGAACATGGTCTTGGGGAATGACAAAATCAATTGGCATACCATAATCCACAAATACAGTGTTCTACATACTACTTTGATACATAGTGACTGGGGTCTTAAAAACTTGTGACCTTCCATAGAAGTTGAAACTATTGGCTTCTCCCTGTCTGGAGGAAAGAAGACTGATAGGAATCAAAGACTCATGGAAATAGTGAATTTATAGACCACATGAACATCAGTTGTCACAGACCTGAGACCAGCAGAAGTAAATGGTGCCTGGCTATCACTACTAACTGTTCTAAAAGGAATCACATTAGAAGACTCTGGATGGAATGGGAGAAACATGTGAAACAAAACTCAAAATCATAAAAAAGACAAGGCTTACTGGTTGACTAGAGACCTGTGGAACCACTAAGACTACGACCTTCAGCCACCCTTCAGATCTGGAAATAAACCTACCCCCATGCATTAGTTTTCAGCCAAACAATAAACAGGTCTATAAGTGGAAGACAAACACACTTTAGAATAATTAACAACATTTACCCAACATGAAGTTCAGAAGTATTAGAAAAGGCAAAGGAATGGAAACCAAAAACACAGGAAGGAAGTGGAATAAATATTGCAAAAGTATGTGTAACCAACTGTTCTTCCCACAGTCCTCTCTAATTCACTGGGCTCTATAATTCATTGCAATGACAACATTTGAAATCAAACACTGTACTCAGAGCTACAGGGCTTGCTGGAGAAGTTTACAAGCTATAATTTATGTGAAGAACTAACTTGTTTAGGGCACAGTTGTTCCAGTCAGATGCTGATAAAATTCGCATAATACACACCATTCCACCAAAAGCCTCAGACTGAAGGCCCTGGATTCTGGTTCCATGGGTCAGCACACCTAGCTCCCCCACTTAGATGCCTGAGACACCCAACTCTACAAGCAAGTTTCCTGCACTAAGTCACTCAGCTTTACTTGTTCTGTGGGCTGAGAAGCACATTGTTCTGTCTCATGTTCTAGTTCTTGGTTCTGTTGCCACTCCTCTGTCACTCCTCCAGTGTCACAGCTTTCTATTCCTGGGTTGAGGGGGCTCAATATGAAGGTATCTCAGGGTCCAAAGGACATACTCCACTCTTGGCTGTTTGTTGGTAGTGAGATTCCCTGCTTCTGCTTCTGAGATGCCTCATTTTAAATCCACATTAGAATTCCAAGTTTTCAAAATCACAATGAGCACTGCTAACATGTATAGTTGAATCATATCATCCTATCAATATCTTCTCCCACCTTCCCTTACCTAGACCCAGCAGGGCAGATACATTGTTTGGTGGGGGTTATAGACTATGACTAGAAGAGAAATTAAATAATGCACTACACATAATTCACTGCATTGTGGGAATTGCAGCCAATGTTATGGAACAAAATATGTATGACTTGTTGAATGTAAAATTAATTTGCTCTGTAGACTTCTGGTTTTGGAGGTGGGACAAGCAGAGTCAGGTGGGATGGGCTCCGTGATGGGGTGGAGGGAGCAAAAATCCAAAAGAAGGTGCTTTTATGGAGCTGCTCCAGAGTTCTGGATCTAGTATAAGGTGCAGGGCATCAGTTTCCCACACCCACTGGTGGAAAAATCACTGTATAAAGGAAAATACTGTGATTCCAGAATTGATTAGTACTTGGGACTCTGCCTGTGGAGCACTTCTGCCTGGGCTGTGTTCAGAAGGTGGGGCCACAGCCAGACTGACACAGTGAAACCCGTGCAGTGACATTTGAAAAGAGGAGTGAGGAATTCTATACATTTTTTCCATCTCTTCCTTGTCGTGCCCTCTCTGCCCAGCCCGGCCACCTTTAGGAGGGTGGACGTGCATCCCCAAAAGGGTCCAGAAATGAGCCCACAGTTTTCCCATGGTACAGACATAGGATCCCCATTGGTCCCATGGACTGACCCTTTGGCAGCTTCTTGTGACATCTGACTCTGACCCAGCCCTAAAGCTGGCCTGGGGGAGCCTTTACTCATGCCAATGATCAGACAGGTACAATTTTATTTTTGTTTTGGACTGGTGGTTTTTGTCTCTGCTTTTATATCACTTATGTTTTTGGTCCTATTGATCACATTTTCTTCCTGGGAGTGGGAGCTTTTCCTCCCTTTGTTACCCAAGAAGAGACAGCAATCATGGCCATATAGCCAAGCTACAATCATATCCCTAACATATCACCACTGGGACAGGAGCCAATACCAGCTGATAGACATTACACTTGAAAAAGGAAGCCTAACTCCCTATCATATCCACCAAGAGAAACTCAGTAATCTTAACAACACAGCAACATACATACATTTAAGCATTAAAAATCCACCTAACTATTAAAAGTGTCCAGGAAACACAGCAAAAGATCTCAAAACATGTCCAAAAACAGAAAAGAGTAACTGAGACAAATGAGCTGAAGGCACACACAGTAATTCCAGTAGAAGAAGAGTAGGTTTTGGATCTACCTGAGAAGGAATTCAGAAGAATAATATGGAAACAAATTTAAATGCTCCGAAATGGGTGGGTGAAAATAATGAAGAAGTCAGGAAAGTGCTACAGTAACAATAAAACAAGATGGATACATCATTGGAAACAACTCAAAACCTGCATAAAGAGGTCCAGATAATTAATTTAATTATAAAATATCAGAAATGGAAAATACACCGAAAGGGAAAATGGTAGAATTGAAGAGATGGAAGCCAGAGCCAGTGATCTGGAAGACAAATCCCTCAATACTGCTAAGATAGAAAAGCAAGCAGAAAAAAGGATAAAAAATCTGAAGCAAGATGAAGATTCATGCTGGATAACATGAAGAGGAATAACTTAAGAATCATTGGCATCCCAGAACAGGAAGAATCACAGAAGTCCACAGAGGAGATAGTTGAGGAACTATTGGAAGAAAATTTCCCTAACATCTTTAAAGATTAGAAGATAAACATCCAAAAACTCCAGGAATGATAGACCCCAAAATAAAATCACCAAGATAGAACATAATCAAGCTCTCCTAAATCAAAGACAAGGAGAGAATCCTAATAGCAGTCAGGGAAAAGAGAAGTGTTACCTACAAAGGCAAGCAAATCAGATTAAGCTTTGACTATTCAGCAGAAACCATGCAGGCAAGAAGGCAATGGGGGGACATATATAAAACCCTAAAAGAAAAAAAATGCAACCAAGAATCATCTATCCAGCAATCAAATCATGAATCAAATATGATGGTGCAATCAAAATATTTCAGGATAAACAAAAGCTAAGAAATCTTGTCAAAGCCAACCCAACACTTCAAAATATCCTAAACGGAGTTCTTTGGAATGAAAACCAGCAAGAACAAACATCAACCAAAGATTGACAGTCATGGCAACACCACCTGGAACTCAGTCGTGAGATAGCAGCATTTAGAACAGAACAAAATTATAGTAATGAATTCAGAGGACCTGTGTGGCCAACCAAAGATCAAAATATTAGCAGTATGAAAGAAAGGAAAAACATAGGAACAGAGATCAAGGTGGTGAGGAGGTCAGGTAGATTACAGGATAAAATAGACTGTCTTAAATGGGGGGAAAATTAATAGACTATAGGGAAACCCCAAAGAAAGTTAATACTTCACAACTTACCATGAAAATGAAGATCCAATCAGAAGAAGGAAACATGAAAACTAAGAAAAAACTGGCAAGAAATAGCACAAAAACATGAACTCATCAGAAGAAGGCATTCAGAACAAAGGAATGAACAGCACCACAAAAATTAACATTATTACAGCAATTAAATGTGTCAGTGAACAGACAGAGAGTGGCAGAATGGATAAGAAAACAAGACCCTTCTATATGCTGCCTGCAAGAGACACACTTTACACACAAAGAAAAAAAAAACGGACTAAAAGCTAAAGGATGGAAAAAATATACTAAACTAACTACAGAAATGAACAAGCAGAAGTGGCAATACTAATTTCTGATAAAGTAAACTTTAAGACAAAAACCAGCATAAGAGATAAAGGACACTCACTATCTCATCAAACGGCCAATTGAGTAAGACAACATAACCGTAATAAAGATCTATGCTCTCAGTGTAAGAACACCACGATATATGAGGCAAACCCTACTATAATTGAAGAAAGAAATAGATAAATCTACAATTATAGTGGGAGAATTTAATACATCACTTTCGAAAAGGGAGAGAATAAACAGAAATAAACTCAACAAAACCACAGAGGAACTAAACAGCACAATCAACCAACTTGACCTCATAGATGTGTACAGAGCATTCAGCCCAACAACAGCACAATGTACATTCCTTTTTTGTCCAGAATTGACCATGTGTTAGGTCAAAAAGCAAGTCTTCATAAATTTAAAAACATCAAAATACTACAAAACATCTTTCCAGACCGTAATGCTTTAAAACTAGAAATCAACAATAAGAAGACCAAGGAAATAATGTCAAATACATGGAAACTGAATAACACCCTGTTGCAAAGCGACTGGGTAGTAGAAGATCAAATGTAAATATATAACGTTCCTATAAAAAATGAGAACGAAATAGAACATACCAAAATATTAGGGACACAGTGAAAGTAGTGCTGAAAGGACAATTCATTGCAATAAATGCACACATCCAAAAAGGAGAAAGAGCCACAGAAGACTAGAGTGGAGAGCAAAGTGTCCAGCTAATACGAAGTGAGGGGTGATGCATAAGAACACCCATACTTGCAGAGAGTACCCACCTGACCGGACTTCAATGGCTGGATGATCAGAACTTGATTAGAAGAGGAAAAAAAAAAGAGTAACCCACTACAATTTGATGTAGTAGCTCAAAAAAGGGAACAGATCTTTATAGTGAGGATCACTCCCACCCCCTTGGTACACAGGGTTGACAGGGATGGGCAACTTAGACATTGGCTACCCAAAAGGGGCTGGCTGTAAAGACAAGAAGTGACTGGCTTACAAGCTTTCAAGAGGGAGCCTAGTTCCAGATGGGGCGGGAGAAGGTAGAATCTCCACTGGATGATGTCCAACCTGTTGGGACGGGGCTAATGAAAGAAGGTGGGGATAAGACTCATGAGGTACAATAGTGAATAATTGCTATCAGCACTGACTGTGAGTGTTGGAAATGTAAAGGTAGATGTTTTGTAACAAAAGAAGGGGAGTGACTGATTTTGCAGTTCAGGAGCAGAGGTTCCTGGGACAATCAAGTGAGAAAAGCAGAGTGCAGATCCTACTCAGAGAAGCAGTGATGCCAGAAATGAAGGCAGAGATAATGATGTGAACAGATGGAGCGGCTGGGAACACTGGACTCAGGGAGGAAGAGGGCCTGTGTGCTGATGGCCGGAGGGCAGGCCTAGGGGGTGTAGACTTTGGTTGTTTGATGCTGCATGGACGGGATTGTAATCATTGCAATGAAATGAAATATGATAAGATGAATACAAAATCGATGTTCTCCCATGTAAACCCACATACTTCACAATAAAAACTTAAAAAATTTAATTAAATTGATTTGCTCTGTAAATAATCACCCAATTCACGATAAAAAGTAAAATGTAAAAAAAAAAAGAAAGAAAAGAAGACAGAAAGAAAAGAACAAAATGAATGTCAGAAGATACTCTGAAGCTTATGCTCCAACATAGAGATGCTAATGCAAATAGACTAAATTATGAGATAAAAGAACTAAACAGAACATTTCAAGAGGCAGCTCAAGAAGACAAGGTCAAGTGTTATAATGAAATGTGCAAAGACCTGGAGTTAGAAAACCAAAGAGGAAGAACACACTCAGCATTTCACAAGCTGAAAAAAATTGATGAAAAAATTTAAACCTTGGCTTTTAATATTAAAGAATTCTACAGGCAAATCATTGAATGATGCCGAAAGCATTGAAAGAAGATGGAGGGAATACACAAAGTCACTGTACCAAAAAGAAATGGTTGAGATTCAGCAATTTCCATTGGTAGTATATGACCAAGAACCAATAGTACTGAAGGAAACTGCACTGAATGCATTGGCAAAGGGCAAGTTTCCAGTAATTAATAGAGTACAAATTGAAATCTTACAACAAATTGTTGCAGCACTGGAGGTACTCAATATCTATTCCAACAAATTTGGAAGACAGCTACCTTGCCAACAGATTGGAAGAGATCCATATTTGTGTCCATTCCAAAAAAAAATTGTGTAACAGAATGCAGAGATCTTTAAACAATGTCATTAGTATCACAGGCAGGTAAATTTTTGCTTAAGATAATTAAAAAAAAAAATAAAAAATGACTACAACAGTCCATTGACAGTTAACTACCAACAACTCAAGCAGGATTCAAAAGAGGACATGGAATGAGGAATATCATTGCTGATGTCAGATGGATTTTTGACTGAAAGGCAGAGAATATAAAAAAGTTGTTTACTTGTGTTTTATTGGCTATGAAAAGACTTTCAACTGTGTGGGTTTTGACAAGCTATGGACAACTTTGGGAAAAATAGGTACTCCAGAACACTTAATTGTGATCATGAGGCATTGGTACATAAACATAGAGGTAGTCATAAAATAGAATAAGGGTATACTGAGTAGTTTAAAATCAGGAAAATGAGTGTCAGGGTTGCATTCTTTCATCATACTTATTCAATTTGTATGCTGAGCAAATCATCTGAGAAGCAGGATTATATGAAGAAGAACGTGGCATCAGTATTGAAGGACAGCTCACTAACAACTTGCATATGCAGACCTACAACCTTATTCAGTGGCTCCCTATGATAATCACAAGCTCCAAGGTTCCATCCCAACAGAAGCTTTTCAGGGAAAAGATAAGACTTTCTTCTCCTGCAAAGATTTAAATGTCTCAGAAACCCTATATAAGGTCACTATGGGTTGGAACTGACTCAACAGGCACTTAGCAACAACAACCTTGCTTACTGGAAGTGAAGAGAATTTAAAATACTGACTGATGAATGTGAAAAAAACTACAGTTTTCAGTATGGATTGCATCTCAATGTAAAATAAAGTAAAATCCTCACAACTGGACCTATAAATATCATCATGATACACTAAGAAAAGATTGAAGTTGTCAATGATTCCGTTTTGCTTGGATCCACAATTAATACACCTGGAAGCAGCAGTCAAACAATCAAAGGACACAGGCAGATCTGCTACCAAAGACCTCTTTAAATAGTTAAAGAACAAAGATTTCAGTTTGAGGACTAAGGTGGGCTGGACCACCATGATATTTTCTATTACAGCATTTGCTTGTGCAAGATGGACAATGAAAAATGATGACTTTAGAAGAATCTATGCATTTTAATTATGGTGTTGGGTAAGTATATTGACAGTATCATGGACTGCCAGAAGAACACTATACATACCAAAAGAACATAAGAATCTGTCTTGGAAGAAGTGCAGTTAGCATGCTCCTTAGAAGCCAGGATTGCAGGCTTCTCTCGTACTTCAAACACGTTACCAAGAGGAACCAGCCACTGGAAGACTTCATGCTTAGTGAAGTGGAGGGTCATTGGAAAAGAGGAATGCCCTCAACAAAATGGACTGACACAGTCACAGCAGTAATGGGCTAAACTGTACCAACATTTATGAGGATGGCACACAATCAGGCAGTGTTTCATTCTGTTGTGCATAGGGTCATTAAGAGTTGAAACCGATTCAGCCGCACCTAACAAAACAATAACTATGGGTTCTAAACAATATATGGAATCTAGCAATAACCCTGGTACTTGGAAGCAGAGTTCATTTTCTCAGTTCTCCATCCAAGGACATTAATTATAATAAATATAAAATAATGTCATATAATAAGTATCTTGACAAACCATAAACAATCTGTTCTGACTCATGGTGACCCTGTACAGGGTTCCCAAGGAACAGCTGGTGGGTTTGAACTGCCCACCTTTGTTTCAGAGTCCGGTGCTGATCACAAAGACTTCAGAAACTACTTTCTTCCTGTTTTCAAATTTATATCATAGTTGTAGAACTTGCTGTGTTTATGAAGCAAATTTTAAAGTATTTTATCAATTAATTCTTGAAATTTATTTATGGGGTAAAAAGATCTCTTTATCAAGTCTTAAACAAGGCAAAGAGAAATCATCAGCCTGTGACCATAATGATGTCCAAAGAATTCACAGCCACATGGTTAATTATAGAACATGGAAAACAAAGAAAATCATCATAAAATTATGATTAGAGGTAGATCAATTTATCACTGTCACAGGCAGGACTATGGAAATGGGAAAGAAACCATGACTGGGATATGTCCACTACTGAAGATGAGAAAAACTTATAAGATTAGGTCTCTCCAATCACACTTCTGAAACTCTAGAGGGGCTCTTTGTGTTACAATAGACTTGTCCATACTTAACAACAGCCACCTTGGTTGGGATATGACTCATAAACATGAGGTCCTAGTACCCCAATTTTAATTAAGAGCACACTCAGGCAAAACTGCCCCTCCCTGGGCTGGGTTGTTGTTGTTACTGTTGTGAAGTGCCATTGTGTTGGTTCCGACCCATAGTGATCCTGTATAAGGTTTCCGAGGAGCAGCTGGTGAGCTTGAACCACTGACCTTGAAGTTCAAATGGCTTTGCAGTCTGCATTAACCTACAGTGCCATACTTGGACTGGTCTAGGAGAGTCCTAATCTGATTTTAAAAACACTCTACCTGAATGCAATGCTTTTTCATTGCTGGTTAATGATCAGAAAGAATTCAGACAAAAAATGAATTTATGTTTAGACTCAAAATAGAATTAGTGTTTCCACTGAAAACATAGTTTTTCTTAAATTAAGTGTTTAGTATTAAAACTATAATAGGAAACAGGAGATTTCCAGTTTCAGGTACAATAGATAAAGATCTTGAAAGTCCTTGCACATCTTTTACAAGAAAAAAAAAACACTGAAAATAGAAAACAAACTGTTCTTCTTAGATTCATCAGACTATAGCAGTCATAGGGTAAACCACCACCTGGAAAAATAGACACATACAGAAAATCACAGTTGGAACAAAAAACTCAGCTGGTCCCTAAGATACCCTTGAGGTAGTTGAATAATAATTAACTAATTTATTGAGAAAGAGTATGAACTAGCCATGTTTCCATGCTGGATGATGTGCCCTGGTCTGATTGGATTTTAGAGGAAGCCCCCTTTGCCAAGTTTCCTCCTATGTGGACTTTCTGATTGGATGAAGCACAACTGATGTTAGCTGTGATTGATCTGTTGTCAAACTCTCTTTCCTGTTCTAACAGCCTAATAGTCTGCAAATTTAAAATCTCTGGAGACCTAACCTCAGGCTGATTCTGCAAATTGTCTTGTGTTTTAAAGTAAATCACTACTGTCTGTCAATTTGTCATACTAGGTGGGTTGTGTCTTGCTGTCATACTGGAAGCTGTGCAACCAGTATTTTAAATACCAACAGAGTCACACATGGTGGTCAAATTTCAGCAAAACTTCCAGATTAAGGAGCCCTCGTGTGGCACTGTAGGATAAAGCACTGGACAACAAGGTCAGCTTGAACCACCATGGTTCAAACTCACCAGCTCCTCTTTGGAAGCCTTTTACAGGGTCATTATGAGTCAGAATGGATTCAATGACATTTAGTAACAACAGGAGGAGTGAGAAGAGGACCACATCTGAACGGTTAGTCAATGAAAACCTTAAGAGTAGCAGCAGGAATACTGTCTGATATGGAGCCAGAAGATGATCCTTCAGATTGGAAGGCACTCAAAATACAACTAGGAAACTCTTGAATTCTCAAATAAAGATAAAGTTCATAACATAGATGGAGTAAAGGTTTTCAGACCTTTATTTGCTGATGGGGCACGAGTCAAAATGACAAGAAATAGCTGCAAACATCCGTTAATAATCAGAACATGTAATGTATTAAGTATGAATCTAGGAATATTGGAAGCCAGCAAAAATGAAATGGAACACATAAAGATCAATATCCTATGCATTAGTTAGCTGAAAAGGACAGATATTGACCATTTTGAATTGGACAATTATGTAGTTTACTATGCCAGAAAAAAACAAATTCAAGAATAACATTGCATTCATTTTGAAAAAGAGCATTTCAATATCTATTTTGAAGTACAGTGCTGTCTGTGAGGATAATATCCAATGACCTACAATGAAGACTAGTTAATCCCACTACAATTCAAATTTGAGCACTAACCACTAAAAGCAAAGATGATGAAAATAAATAATTTACCAACTTCTTTCTAAAATTGATTAAACATGAAATTAAGTTGCATTGACACTTACTGGTAATTGGAATGGAAAAAAGCATAAACTAAGAGGAAGAATTGGTAGTTGGAAAATATTGGATTGATGGTAAAAATTATGCTGGTGACACCATGACAGAATTTTGCAAGATCAATGACTTACCCACTGCAAATGCCGTTTTTTTAATATGAACAATACCCATGTGATCCTCACCAGATGGGATGCACAGGAGTCAAATTGGTTACATTTGTGGGAAAAATAAATGGAGAAGCTCAATATCATCAGCTCAATCAAGGCCAAGTTCTGAGTGTGGAACATGCCATCAGTTGCTGAAGTTCAGGTTGAAGCTGAAGAAAATTAAAATAAGTCATATGCAAAATATGATTTCTTGTGTATCCCACCTAAATTTATAGACTATTTCATGAATACATTTTATGAATTATACATTAATGACCAAAAAACCAGAAGAGATGTGGGATGACATAAAGAACATCACACATTAAGGAAGCAAAAGATAACTAAAATGATAAGACCAGACAGGAAGGAAGGAACAAAGGAAGGAAGGAAAGGAAGGAAGGAAGGAAGGAAGGAAGGAAGGAAGGAAG
>NW_006408591.1:11033290-11035702 GCF_000296735.1 Chrysochloris asiatica | reverse complement strand
AAGGAAGGAAGGAAGGAAGAAAATGGATGTTTGTAGACACTCTGAAACTTCCTTTTGAATACAAAGAAGCTTAAGTGACTGGAATATATGATGATGTATAATTGCTGAACAGAAACATTTAAATGGCAGTTTGAGGACAAAGAGGAAAGTATTATAATAAAGTGTGCAAGACCGGGAGTCAGACAACCAAAAGGGAAGAGCACATTCAGCATTTCTCAAGCTGAAATAATTGTAGAAAAAAATCCAAACCTCCAGTTGAAATCTTGGAGGATTCCATGGCCAAGGTATTGAATGATAAAAGAAGCATCAAAGGGAGATGGAGAAATACGAAGAATTGATATCAAATTTCAAAAAGAATGTGTCAATATCCAACCATTTCAAGAGATACTATATATATCAAGAACCATGGTATGGAAGGAAAAAGTCCAAGTTGCATGAAAGGTATTGGTGAAAAATAGGGCTGCAGGAATAGAATATAAATTGAATGTAAACAGAATATAAATCAGCTACCTGGCGATTGATTGGAAAAGACCCATTTCTTGTGCCATTTTCAAAGAAAGGTGATGAAACAAAATGACAATATCATTAATATCACATGCAAGTAAAATTTTTTCTGAAGATAATTCAAATATGATTGTAGCAGTACATGAAAGGGAACTGCCTAAAATTCAAGTTGGGTTCAAGAGAGGACATGTTGCTGTTGTTAGATGTTGTCAATAAATGTCCTCATTACAAATGGAAAAAAAATTTGAAGTAAAAAACTTCATTTTAAAATAGCAGTTAAGAAATTAAATGATGTATTGCATTAGACAAATCTGCTGTAAAGTACCTCTTGAAAGTATTAGAGAGCATAGACTCCACCTTGAGAAATAAGGCGCACCTTACCCAAGTCATGGTATTTTCAATTGTCTCATATGCATATGAAAATGGAACAATGAATGAGGAAGACCAGAAAAGAATTGATTAATTTTCATTATATGTTTGTGAAGTATATTAAAACGCTATGGACTACCGAAACAGCAAGAAAATCTGTGTTGGAAGAAGTACAAACTGAATGTTCTCAAGAAACCATGATGATGAGACTTTGTATCTCATACTTCAGACATGCTATCAGGAGGGACCAGTTTCTGAAGAAAGCCATCATGCTTGGTAAAGTGGAGGGTCAGTGAAAAACAGTAAGACTCCCAATGAGTTGGATTGACACAGTGGCAGCAAAATGGGCTCAAACAAAGTAACAATGGTGAGGATTTCCAGGACTAGGTAGTGTTTGGTTTTCTTGTGTATAGAGCCTCTATGAGTCAAAAGTGACTGTACGTCACCTAACAACTTCTAGAAGTCCCACCTGGCTCTGAAATTGAAATTCATAAAAATAGCTTCTCCCACATCCTTCAGAGCAGACAAAAAGAAACCAAACTGAAATAAAGCCAAACACCTAAAGAAATACCTGTGCTTATGGGAGCATATTTTACCATGTCATTTAGCCAGAGTGAAACCCCCAACTCCATCCATTATAAGCCTTCAATTCAAAGGAGAAACCCAGTCCAAGAGATATCCCTTGCTGTTTTCTGAAGATGTAAAAATAAAAGTATACAAATATTTATGAAGGTCATAGTTCAGGGGCACAGATTGAAGACAACTGTAGGTCTCAGACTCTATTTAATGAGTCTCTGGAGAAATGTAAATATGACCAAGAAGAAAGACAAGGAGGACATCAGAGTAAATATTAGCCTCTGACACCTACAGCTACAGCAAACAGCACAAACTAATGCCTAACCAGATGAAAATAAATCCTTACACCAAATATTTATTTGTTTTAGCTTATTTTATCTAATATTTAATGTACAGCTTTCATT
This sequence comes from Chrysochloris asiatica, assembly GCF_000296735.1. NCBI lineage: Eukaryota > Metazoa > Chordata > Mammalia > Afrosoricida > Chrysochloridae > Chrysochloris > Chrysochloris asiatica. The sequence continues at coordinate 11,033,849 of NW_006408591.1, read as the reverse complement.
AAAAGATTTCATTGGCAGACATCACACTACAGACCTTAGACTTCAGAATCTTCTGAAAGAAGGCAACACAGAACACACTAAACAAGATAAATACCAAAAAATACATGGATGCATAGTATATTAAAACTTTTGAAAATCAAAGGAAAGAAAAATAATCTTGTAAAAAATTAGAGAAAGGGACACGTTATCTAGAGAACAAGAATGAGACTTACATAGGATTTCTCTTCAGAAATCATGTAAGCAAGAAGAGAGTGAGGTGAAATCTTTAAGGAAATGTAAAAGGAAAAAAAAAAAGATCAGTTAAATATTCTGTATCCAATTAAATTATTTTAGTGATGGGAGGAAGACTCATTAACAACCTGCAATATGCAGATGATACAACCTTGCTTGCTGAAAGTGAAGAGGACTTAAAACATTTACTGATGATCAAAGACCTTTGGTATATGGGTTACATCTGAATGTCAAGAAAACAAAAATCCTTACCACTGGACCAATAAACAACATTCTTATCAATGGAGAAAAGATTGAAGTTGTCAAGGACTTCATTCTTCTTGGATCA
>NW_006408591.1:11027786-11032565 GCF_000296735.1 Chrysochloris asiatica | reverse complement strand
CCTGCATTGCTAGTGGGATTGCAAAATGTTCCAGCCTCTCTGGAAAGCAATATGGTACTTTCTCAGAAGGTTGGAAATAGAAATACCTTATGATCTAGCAATCCGTCTACTTTGTATTTACCCACAAGTAATATGAGCCATATGCACAAACAAGAGTAGATATGATATATGTGCATTAATGTTCATAGCAGTACTATTTACAATAGCAAAAAGATGGAGACAGCCTAAGTGTCCATCAATCGAAGAATGGATAATCAAATTTTGGTACATACACACAGTGGAATATTATGCCATCCTGAAGAATAACACAGAAGCTGCAAGCCACTGCATAACATGGATTAACCATGAGGATATTATACTGAGTGAAATTAGTCAGTCACAAAAGGAAAAATACTGCATAGGACCATTATTATAAAAGAGTAAGAAAAAGAACTCACACTAAAAGGGGGGGGGGAAATTATATATATATATTTGCGGATCACCAGGATATATGGGATGAGAGGAGAGGAGAGAGGGAGGGAAAGGGAAGATAGAGCACAGGGTAAGGAATAGACACAGGATATCTTAGGTGCTGGGGTAGTGGTGGTGGCAAGGTACAAAATGGATGTCAGAAGAGAAACTGAAAAGCACAGGGTAAGGAATAGACACAGGATAGCTTGGGTGCAGGGTCGGAATGGGGCGGCCTGTGTGGGGGCAATACAGAAGAAAGGCAAGGGGAATGGAAGAACAAGGCTGATGGGAGAAAAGTTAGGCAGGTTCGCATGAGCTAAGTGGAACAGAGTTAAATGATGATGTATGCACAACCTTGGAACAACAGGGCTCTAGGTTATAGGGATTGAGGCATGGTTTGAAGGGGTAAAAGAGGTGAAGAATGTTAAGATGCTTGGCTGTCTTTTGAATCTTGGTTTCCCTTGCCTACCATTGTGAAATAGACATTTGAGGGGCGGTGGGGGGGGGGGGGCGGAGAAAGGAATAGCCAGAATCATCACTACAGAAAGCTTGTAAATCCGTCTTCAGCCTATAACTGATTGGAATACTTAAAGGGGGCTAGAAGTTTCCCAGTGAAAGAGTCATCCTGTGGAGCCTGTACTCTGCAAAACACCATACACCATAGGTGGAATCCAGAACCCCATCTAGATCAACTCAGAGCAACCATCAAAACTCATGGAAGCAGCAGTCAAGACATCAAATTACATATGAAGAGCAAAGATGTCTGTTTGAGGTCTAAGATGTGTCTGACCCAAGCCATGGTATTTTTAGTAACCTCATACATATGTGAATGTTGGAATGTGACTAAGGAAGATGAGAGAAGAATTTATGTATTTAAATTATGGTGTTGGAGGAGAATATTGAAAGTATCATGGATTGCCAAAAGAACAAATAAATATGTATTGGAAGAAGTACAGCTAGAATACTTCATGGAAACCAGGATGGATAGACTTTGTCTCTCATATTTCACCCATATTATCAGGAAAGACCAATTGATGGTCTGCTCCACAATCTGCCCCTTAACTCGTTTGACTGATGGTGTGGAACTTTTCCATCGTCTCTTTCCGCAGATGTAGTCAATTTGATTTCTACGTATTGCATCTGGCGAGGTCCATGTGTATAGTCGTCTCTTATACTTTCTAAAGAAGGCATTTGAAATTAATAAATCATTGATTTTGCAGAATTTTATCATGCAATCCTATCATGCCATCTCCAAAATAATTTCTTTCACCAAGGCCATAGTTTCCAACTACTGATCCTTCCTCTTTGCTCCCATCCTTTGCATTCCAATCACTGGTAATAATCAATACATCTTGATTGAATGTTTGATCAATTAAGATTGAAAAGTTGGTAGAATTCTTCTATTTCATCCTCACTGGCTTAAGTGGTTGGTGCATAAATTTGCATAATAGAGGAATTAACTGGTTTTTAATGGATATTATTAACAAGGATATTATTCTATACCAGACAGTGTTGTACTTCATGACTGATCTGGATATGTTCTTTTTGACAATGATTGCAACACCATTCCTCTTCAATTTGTCATTCCTGGCATAGTAAACTATGTGGTTGTCAGATTCAAAATGGCCGACACCAGTCCATTTCAGCTCAGTAATGCCTAAGATATCAATGTTTATGCATTCCATTTCATTTTTGACAATTTCCAATTTTCCTAGATTCATACTTTGTATATTCCATGTTCAAATTATTAATGGATGTTTACAGCTGTTTCTCTTCATTTTGAGTTGTGCACCACCAGCAAATGAAGGTCCAGAGGGCTTTACTCTCAAGGGCTTTACTCCATTTGCATCACAATGGTCAACTCTACTTTGAGGAGCCAACTCTTCCCCAGATTAATTTTGAGTGCCTTCCAACCTGAGGGGCTCATTTTCTGGCACTATATCTGACAGTGTTTCTCTGCTATTCATAACATTTTCAGTGAGTAAGTATTCATAAATAGTTCATCACTCCTTCTTCCTAGTCTGTCTTTATCTGGAAGCTCATCTGAAACCTCTCCACCATGGGTGACTGTGCTGGTATTTAAAATATCAGTGACATAGCTTCCAGAATCACAGCAACTCACAAGCCACCCTAATATGACAAACTGACAGATGTGTGGTGAGTTTAGAGATCATCTGAAGAACAGATTTAATAATTTAAACACTAAGGACCAAAGACCAGAAGAGTTGTGGGATAACATCAAGAACATCACACAGGTAGAAAGCAAGAAAGTCATTAAGAAGACAAGAAAGAAGGAAAAGTTCAAAATGGATGTCAGAAGAGACACTGAAACTTGCTCAAATGGAAGAAGTAAGGAGGTACAAGAACTGAACAGAAATTTTCAAAGATCAGCTCAAGAAGAAAAAGACAAATATTACAACAAAATGTGCAAAGATATGGAGTCAGAAAATATTAGGGAAAAAAAAAAAGGAAGAACACGGTCAGCATTTATCAAGCTGGGGAAACTGAAGAAAACTTTCGTTATTGGAGGATACTCTGGGCAAATTATTGAATGATGCAGAAAGCATCAAAAGAAGATGGAAGGAATACACAGAGTCACTGTACCAAAAATAAATAGTTGACATTCAGCTATTTCAAGAAGCATATGATGAAGAGCCAATGATATTAAAGGAAGAAGTCCAAAGTGCATTGAAGGAATTGGCAAAGAGAAAGTCACCAGAAATTGATGGAATAAAATTTGAAATCTTTCAAAAATGTGAGGCAGCACAGAAGGAACTCACTCATCACTGCCAAGAAATTTGGAAGACATCTATCTGGCCGACTGATTGGAAGAGATCCATATTTGAGCCCATTCCAAAGAGAGGTGATCCAACGGAATGCAGAAACCTGCAGACAATATCTTTGATATTGTAAAAACAAGTTTTACTAAAAGTAATACAGAAATAGCTACAAGTGTACATTGACAGAGAACTTCCAGAGATTCAAGCCCAATTCAGAAGAGGCCATGGAATGAGGGATATCATTGCTGATGTCCAATGGATCTTGGCTGAAAGCACAGAATATCAGAAATATGTTTACTTGTGCTTTATTGACTATGCAAAGGCATTTGATTGTGTGGATCATGACAATCTATGGAAAACATTGCAAAGTATGAGTATTCCTGAGCACTTAATTGTGCTCATGAGAAATCTGTACATAGACCAAGAGGCAATTGTTCAAACAGAACATGGGGTCAATGAATGGTTTAAAATTAAGAAATGTGTACGACAGGGTTGTATTCCTTCACCATACTTATTCAACCTGTATGCTGAGCAAGTAATCCGAGAAGCTGGGTTCTATGAAGAAAAATGTGGCATCAGGATTGGAAGAAGACTCATTAACAACCTGCAATATGCATATGATGCAACCCCTCTTGATGAAAGTGAAGAAGACTTACAAAATTTACTGATGAAGATCAAAGAGCACAGCCTTCGGTATGGACTACATCTCAATATAAAGAAAACAAAAATCCTCACCACTGGACCAATGAAAAACATTCTTTTCAACGGAGAAAAAATTGAAGTTGTCAAGGATTTAATTCTTCTGGGATCAAATATGGAAGCAGCAGTCAAGAAATCAAAGGCAAATCTGTTGCACAAAACCTTTTTAAAGTTTTGAAGAGCAAAGATGTCAGCTTGAGGACTAAGGGGTGCCTGACCCAAGCCATGGTATTTTCAATAATAACCTCCTATGCATATAAAAGCTGGACAGTGAATAAGGAAGACCATAGAAGAATTGATGCTTTTAAGTTATGGCGTTGGAGGAGAATATTGAACGTGTCATGAGCTGCCAAAAGAACAGATCTGTGTTGGAAGAAGTTCAGCCAGAGTTCTCCTTGGAGGCCAGGATGGTCAAATTTCATCTTTCATACTTCGAACATATTGTCAGGAGGGACTAGTCACTGGAGAAGGATATCATGTTTGGTAGGGTGGAGGGTCAGAGACCCCCAGCAAGAGGGAGTGGCCAAGTGGTAGCATCAGTTTGTTCAAGCATGACAATGATGGTGAGGTTGACCCAGGTTCAGGCAGTGTTTTATTCTGCTGTGTATAAGGTCACTATAATTCAGTATATTTCTCAAGCTGGGGGAACTGAAGAAAAAATTCAAGCCTCAACTTTCATTATTGAAAGATTCACTGGGCAGATTATTGAATGATGCAGAATGCATCAAGAAAAGATGGAAAGAATACACAAAGTCATTGTACCAAAAGGAAATGGTTAATGTTCAACCATTTCAAGAGGTACCATATGAACAAGAGCCAATGATACTCAGAGAGGAAGTCCAAAGTGCAT
>NW_006408591.1:11011391-11026613 GCF_000296735.1 Chrysochloris asiatica | reverse complement strand
GTCTCTCATACTTTGGACATATTGTCCACAGGAAACAGTCGCTGGAGAAGGATGTCATGCTGGGTAAGGTGGAGGGTCAGAGAAAAAGAGGAATACCCCTAACAAGATGGATTGACCAGCTGGCATCATTGATGGACTCAAGTGTGGTGGCGGTAGTGAGGTTGGCCCAGGATTGGACATTGTTTCGTTCTGCTGTGCATGGGGTCGCCATGAGTCAGTTCTGACTTGATGGCACCTGACAACAACAACAACAACATAATTCAGTACCAACTCGATGGCACCTAACAACAACAACAACAACATCACGAAGGACTAGTCATTATAGAAGGATATCGTTTGGTAAAGTGGAGGGTCAATAAAAGGTAGGAATACACCTAATGAAATATATTGGCATAGTGGCTACAGCAATGGGCTCAGGTTTAGCAGTGATTGTGAGGTTGACGCAGGACAAGTCGAAGTTTTGTTATCTTGTACATAGTGTCATTATGATTAATTACTAACTCAAAGGCACCCAACAACAACAATAATAATGAATACTGTATCAGGCCAAACTTTATTTTGCTCCATTTTTTTCTCCTTTCTAGTCATCCTTTATGACACTAGCAGAAAATTTCTCCCCCTCCATTAAGATGTTTCAATACACGTGAAATATTTTACGTATTCTGTAAGTGCTTTATGGGCATTAGCTGATTAAGTCCTCATTATAATTCTGAGAGAAAACAACCATTTAATTTTAATTTTGCAGATATACAAATTAAGACATAAAATACATAGTAAGAATTGAATGTTTACTTTGAATAATGTCCTAAAAACAAACAAGCAAGCAAGCAAAACAAAACAAAATTGTGGAATACCATGTATCTTGGAGAAGAACTGTGTTCCATAGAGTTTTAAAGACTGTGATCTTTCAGAATGATTCACAGGTTTCTCTTCTGAGGCACATCCTGGAAAATTTGGATTGCTAGAATTTTCATTAGAAGCTAAGTGCTTAACCATTTGCATCATCCAGGGGTTCTTTTTTTTGACCCTAGAAAATAGTATTCCGGAGTGTGTACTCCTCTATAATGCCTTTGATAACTGAAACACAGACATATCTATCTATCTATCTATCTATCTATCTATCTATCTATCTATCTATCTATCTATCTAGTCACTCTCTTGATTAATAAACAAGAAGGGGTCTAGCTTCCCACTGTCTCACTTTTCCAGCACTTTTCTAGTTGTCCTTGGTAACCTTCATTCACTTTTTTCAGGTTTGAATATATGAATCCACAGTCTTTTTCCTTTGGTCTTATTCTTTCAGTATAAAATATATCTTCCTTACATGTTTGTCCACTTCTGAAATCTTAGGTCTATGCATCTTTGTCTCATATAACTAAGATTTCAAAGGTATCACATTTATTACAGAGAGATTATTTCATAACTTAGAACACATTAGAGCATATTCTTGTCTCTTAATCCATGGTTTTGTGTTTGCTTATCCTTATTGTCTAAATGAAGGCTTGGTTAACATAAACCCTTCTATGACGAGTTAGCATAATATCGAATATTAAATGTTAATTTAAATTTTACTTTTAGGATAAATTCTAAAGTTGCATAAGTTATGCTTTAAGAAAAAACAAAAACACAAAAATGCCTGGACAAATCTTTAACTTAAAAGCAAATAAATAAAAAAACAGAATCAAAGTTGTCTTTACTGAGACAAACAGGAATCTTCATGATTTGAAGAAATACCATTAATTACCCAGATCATCCAATCACCAATATATTGTATCAAGTACTAATATATTGTTGAAGACAAAAAAGAGAAACTTTCAGGACCATTGTTCCAATCGGCTGTCTACATTGATTAAAAGTGAAAGGTAATTTAGCTTTCACCTCTGTAAAATTCATGTGTTTTCTACTGAAATTACTCAATTGAACTTGACAGAGATTTATAACTCATTTCCTATACTTAGCCAAACATGGCAAATTTACTACCTAGAAACTCTGGCATAGTTTAACTCTTGCTTAAAAAATGTGAAAACGCCTCTCATTTCATGGAAGGACTTTCCAGAAACTTGTTACCTTAATGCTCTAATATTTCTAAAACACTATGCTGAACTCTAAACTTTCCCTTTAGTGTCAAGGTTTAAATCTTAATTTGTATGAGTTTTTCCCAGAAGCATGACACATTCAGGTACTTGTATTGGTATGATCTACTCATAATTTTACCTTATTGCAATTCTAAAGATTTCTCATTTTAAATTTAAAACATCCAATTAGTTTAGGTTGCCAAGGGAGACTTTAGAAAATCTGCCTAGCAAGCAAATTTACCATTTTGAAATGGAATAATTTAGAACCAAACAAAGGGTCTTTTCCAGTTGACTTAATTGAAACCAATGAAAAATATAAAGTATATCAAAGGGAAATGAGGGCACAGTGTCTCATTAACTCAATAGCTTGGAAATGACCAAGATGCTCTTTCTTCTTACAATTGCAACAGTGATTTAGTTTGGAAGTTGTAAAGTTTTGAAAACCGGGAGTGTAATTTCACATGGTAATGAAGACTCTCCATTTTTCAGTGGTTGGTATCCTCCTAACTTAACATTTATTTCCAAAGACTATTAAATGATTAGAGGGCACTGACTATTTGTTGGTGGAATGATCACCTTCCATGCTGGATATTTGTGGTTAATTTCTGATCTATGCACAACACATGTAGCCATCATCTATTGGTCAAAGGAGGCTAGCCTGTTGTTTTAATGCTGAACAACAGACAGAACTTCCAAATTAAAGCAGTCTAAGACAGGCCTGGTAATCTACTTCAGAAAATCAGCCAGGGAAAATCCTATGAATCACAGTGGTTTTGAATTTTTTCCAATGCTGTATCTATCTTATTTGATTGTTCCTGTAGCACTTTCCTGACTTCTTCCTTATTTTTCTCAACTACCTTGTAAAGTGTTTTGAAAACATTTCATTATGATTTTTCTGAAATCCTTCTCTGGAGTTTGCAAAATCTACCCTCCTTCCAATGCGAAGTCTAGGTCTACTTCCAACTCATTTGTCTCAGTCACTTTATCTTGTTTCTGGACATGTGCTAATATGGTGATGTTTCTTTTTCTTGGGCATCTTCAGTAGTTAGCTGTGACCTTAATAATTACATGAATGTATGTTGATGTATTATTAAAATTTCTGATTCCCTTCAGGTAGATGTGATCAGGATATGGGCCTCTCTTTTCAGTTTTCTTAATATTTAGAGTAACTGTAGAAGTTGGCTGTCTATCTGGTGTATAATAGCTGGTATTGGCTCTTGCCTGGATGGTGGGATTTTATAGTGTGTGATTGTAGCTTGGCAATATGACCACAATTTCTGTCTCTTCTTGGGAAACTTAGGGAGAGAAAGAGCCCCCTCCTGCCACCCAAGGTAAAAAGGGAACCCTGAATAAATAAATAAATAAATAAATAAATAAGTAAATAAATAAATAAATAAATAAAACCACAAAAGCAGAAACACACACACACACACACACACACAAAAAAAAAAAAAACCAGATATAGTACTACACTTTACAACAACAACAACAAAAAAATGTAGCAAAATATGAGCATGACTTTAATTACCCCTGCTTAGCCAGCTTTAACTGTTCTGGGAGCCCTTTCTATTTTAAGCAGTTCCTGCACACCTCTCCCCTCTCTCATGTTCTGTGTTCTGTGGTTTTTGCTGAGCAAATCCATGGATATGTATAGTAGAACTATCTGGGGTTGGGGGTTGGGTGTCTACTCATTTAGGCACCTCCTTGCATCATCAGAGTGGAGATGTGCAGACAATGAGAGACCAATGAACAGGAAAAAAAATGTTCACACCTTTATCTCCAATGATTGGTTAGATCTTTTTGGTGGGAATGTTCCTCTAACCTGTCCCTGCTCTGTCACACCCAAGATGGCTACTCTGGCACCTACTGGCAACTGCAGATCAGAAAATGCCACTTTTCTTGTTTCTGCTACATATTTCACTAGCAATAATCTTTTGATACTTCTAAGTATTTCTTTATATGTAGTTCAGAGCTCTGGGATGGTCCCCTGAACCTGCTTTGTTTGGTATTCTGTGTTATTACTGCTAAAAATCTATACTACACTTCTTCTTAATTGGCCATCAAGCCCCTGCTTTCATCTTATCACTATTACTAGCCTAATAATTACAATAAAACACACAAGAATGCTAGGACACTGAGAAACCAAAAGTTAGATTTTAGTGACACATAGATGCTCCAATCAAGCCACTTCCATGGTGTTCCTATCATTATTTAAATTATTTTTAGTTCTGAAAACTCAGAACTTTCTATCTCTTGCTTGTCTTTAAAAACAAAAGCAAAAATAACAACTTCCAAGTATAACATTACTAATTGTAATACAGTCTCAATCCCCCACATTTTCTGTATATTCTAAAGTGTCTTTGCACTGCTTCTAATAAAATTTTGCCTTCAAAACGAGTTATGCACATCTATGCAGACCAGGGTTACATGCTATTTATGTAATAGCTATAAATGTATAAATTTTAGTATAGTTTATTTTAGTTTGGATCTAAGTTCTTTATGACAATGTTTGTTGTTGTTGTTGTTAAGTGCCATCGAGTCGGTTTCAACCCATAGCGACCCTGTACAGGGTTTCCGAGGGTGTAAATCTTTACGGGAGTAGAAAGCCTGATCTTTCTCCCGCGGAGCAGCTGGTAGTTTCCAACCGCTGACCTTAAGGTTCGCAGCCCGATTCATAACCAATTAATTTGCTGGTCAATGTTTGCTTTTTGCTGGTCAATGTTTTCTTTTTAGTAGTCAAATTCAGTTCATTTTAGTTGGTATATAGCTTTCAATCATGTTTTTATAAATTGTTATTTATGAGGAAACATTATTTTCTACTGTTTATGTTCCCCATTTAATACATAATCAGCAACATCTTATGTATTAGTTTAACCCTAGAATCACATATTTGCATCCAATACTTTTGTATTTATCAAATATAAATTTAAATCTTAGAACTAAGATCCTTTCAAACAGTTGGCAATGTTGTAATTTTAAAAAATTATGAAAAGGGAATAATATCATAATGACTTTTCTAATCATTAGCTTATTTTTAAATTCCACTTAACATTAGAAAAATTGAGTTGATCAATATTTATCCATTAAAAACAAAAACAGACTAAAGCAAAAATTTACTGGTGTTTTTGCTTGGCATTTCAATGTTAGGAAATCATGGCTTCAACCAGGAGAGAAATTTATGTAATAAACAAAGATGAAGCTGTTGCAATAATAAGATGGGTTTGACTTCACTCTAAATGACCTAATAGGTTTCTGTGGCTATTTTCTATGATAGCATATGTTTTTGTGCTGTGCTGTACTTTTTCAAAGCTTTCCTAACTTGATCTTTAACTGTCAAACAAGTCACCTTGATTCACAACTGTCCAGATTTTTATGTGTTTAAAAATAGTCTGATAATGTTGAAATCTTGCTTCATTGTACATATTTGAAAAGTAATTTGGTCTGAGATATAGGGTGGCAACATAAAATATCTGTGATCACTTCATGATCAGTGAAGGATTATTTTACGGCAATGTAGGATAACTTGACTATAAGGATGGTTTGAACCACATAGTTGGCAGTTTAAACTCACCATCTGCTCCTTGGAAATCTTATACAGGATTGCTATGAGTAGACATAGACTTGACGACACTTAACAATAATAACATTGTTTCTTCAAGAAATTAAAAGCTAACTATGCATTGCAATACCATGGGCATTGATATGACATAACTAATTTGCCTTTTTATTAAATTTTCTCACAACTCATCCAATATTTGCAAACTTTACTGCACAGATAAAAAGCAATAATTTAATTGTATGGTTTCATGATTGGAATATTGAAAGCACAAATAAATATCAAAAATATCCTCTTATAAGTATTTTATATGTTCGAAAATTGAAATAAGGTGATAGCAGTATAGTGATTGAAAAAAATTTAGAAACAGTGCATGTTCAGCATGTCTGGATGTGAAAATTGACTAGTGAAGGTAACTTTTAATTGCAAAATTTCATGGGCAGTTTAAATTTGTTTATTGTTGGAGGTGTCTAATTTAAATGGCCACTTTAAGTTGTCTAATAGCCATGGACTCTGGTAGCGTAGTAGTTACGAATCGGGCTGCGAACCTTAAGGTCAGCGGTTCGAAACTACCAGCTGCTCCGCGGGAGAAAGATGAGGCTTTCTATTCCCGTAAAGATTTACACCCTTGGAAACCCTATACAGGGTCGCTATGGGTTGAAACCGACTCGATGGCACTTAACAACAACAACAGTAGCCATAGACACTGTGGTTAAGTGTTCCACTACAGATCAAAAGTTCAGTAGCTCTAACTCACCAGTCATTCCATGAGAGAAAGATACGATAGTCTGCTTTTGTAAAGATGTATAGCCTTGGTAACACTCTAGGACAATTCCTTTGTCCTACAGGGTTACTATGAGTTAGAGTTAGCTTGTATCACTGGATAGTATAACTTTCCTGAGACTGTTTTTATTGTTCTTATTATTTTAGTTCAAAAAATTACAGCGAGTATTGTAAATATATAAATAATGCATTGTTGTTGTTAAGTACCTTCACATTGATTCTGACACATAGCAACCGTATGCAGGGTTTTCTGAGGAACAGCTGGTGGGATTGAACTGCCAACCTTGTGGTGTTCAGTCCAATGCTAATCCTACAGTCCAAATACAGCCTTTTGTTGTTAAGTGCCATTGAGTCAGTTCCAACCCATAGCGACCCTGTACAGGGTTTCTGAGGAGCAATTGGTGAGCTTGAACCACCCATCTTGTGGTTCAAACCGACTTTGCATTCCAGCACATTAGCCCACAACACCGCACCAGGACTCCAAAATAAAGTCTAAACATACAGAGATGTATATATCTGTGTTTGTTGTTGTTAAGTGCCGTCAAGTTGATGGTGACTCATAGGGACCCTGTGTAGGGTTTCCAAGGAGCAGCTGGTAGATTAGAACTGCTGATTTTGAGGTTTTCAGTCCAGTGGTGATCCTATAGGGCCACACCCAGAGTCCATATCTGTATTAGTTGTTTTTTATATGAGTGTCATCACTAATATTGTCATTATGAAATGCAACCTCTGACTGAGTCAGGTACTGGAATAAACATTTTATACACACTGTCTCCTTTAATCCCATCTCTACTTTGTATGTAAATTTCATGATTGTTGTTGTTTTGGTGTGTACCATTGAGTTGATTCTAACTTATATTGACCTTATAAGAGAATACAATTGCTCCATTCTCAATTTATAAATGCCTTAACTAAGAAGGTAAGTCACTGAGTGGTGCCAATCATGAAGCACTTGGCTGCTAATTGAAAGGTTGGTGGTTAGACATCACCTAGAGGTGTCTGAAAGAACAGCCTGGTAATCTACTTCAAATATGAAAACAAAAAAAAAAAACAAAAACCTGTCTTTGAAAAAAATCTAAGGAACACAATATTATTCTGATACACATGGAATTGACATGAGTCGGAATCAACTCATTAGCAATAGATTTGTTTGTTTATTTGTTTGTTTGTCTAACTGAGGTAGAGGGAGGTTCAAACCAAATGAAAAATAAAACAAGAAAAATCATCTGTAGTAAGTGGCAGAATCATATATTTTTGTTAGATCTCTATTCCTCCCCAACATTGATTTTCAATACAAACCTGCTGCACATTTGTTGTGGTGGGAAGATTCACAGGACCTTGGAGAGGTATAGAATGAGATAAGATAGTTGTATGTGAATGACTTTTAATATCAGAATCCATTGTGTGCTTTTAAAAATCGTCCATGTTGCTCAGATTTTTAAGATTCACTAAAGAAATGTGAAGCGTGTCTTATCAAGGATTTTCTAGTATATATCTTCATACCTTTCAAAAACATTATCAAGTCTAATTTTTAATAATTAAACACTACATTTTAATAATTAAAAATGTCCAAGTAAGATGGCCTTCTCATATCTATCTTGCAGTAACTGTAGATAACTTGAATCACTTCAATTTTTTCACAATAATGGCATTCTCATGTCAAATTTCAACTATATAAGATACATATCAAGGACATAATATATTAGACAAGTACAACTTTGCAATTTCTTAACTTTTAAGATATACAATTGCTCCACAATGAAGACTTAAATGAGGATTGTCACTTGTGTAATTAATTCTTTTTGTTTCATCCTTCTTGCTAATTGAAAATAGGCTTTCAATATAGAATGCTTTGAAATTGGATGAAGAGACAGAATTGGAAATGAACTTAATTAACTACAAACTGTCCAAATCAATCAGAGTTTGACAGTGCCTCGGTAACACACAGAGTTCATAATTTACTTGCGATCTGCCATAATGCATATGTCCTAAATTGCACAGAAGCCATGCTCACTGTGCACAAAATTCAGTGTCAGTCTATGAAGTTGCACTGGGAGAAATATGTTCTTTCAATATATAGACTATTTTGTGAACTGCCTTACATTTATTATATTTAAGAAATGTATATAATTATATACATTATTATATAATGTATATAGACATTCTTTGAGAAAAGAAAGAATAGTTGAAGGAAAAGTTGTATATGTATTTGTGTGATACAGTGAATTTATTTGATATGGCTTTTCTGTCCAAAAATCATCCTAATTCCTAACAAATGACATGGTGAGGACATGCAAATAAGGTACACCGGGCTCTAACATGAGATTGATTAATTTTGCCATCCAGCTAGGTTTAAAAGCCACTGTCTCAGAAACAAGAACAGATGATGCCAGGGTCCTCCTGAAAGAGTCATGAGTGGAGTGAGAAAAGTGACGGTAACTACATGGGGAAACAGAGAGATGGAACATTCCTGGTCCATGTTCTAGTAAAGCTGAGTGCCTCCAGACAAGAGGCTGGCTTGTAGAATGTGTCTTTTGGCCATTTACAGACATTCTAAAGGAGTTTTGTAGCACTTGTCTGAGTATAGAGTTTCCCAAGCTGTAAATTTTTCTGGGAGCAGAAAATTTCATCTTTTTCTATTGAAACAGCTGATAGCTTTGGACTTCTGGCAATGTGATTAGCAGTCCAGTGCTTATCCTGCAAAGTCTAACTACAGTTGCTAGAAGGGAGAAAATCAATCAAACTCATAAAAACACAGTGAATAATGTTAGGTAAAAATAAAAATGTGATGGATATCACATCTTCTTGTTAAATTATGGACTCTAAATCAAACATTCCTAAACGCAGGGTCAAAGTTCTTTGTAACTGATAGCATATTATACACAATGTTGTACATTACACTACACAATGATGTACAATAGTGAATTTTTCTTTTACATTGGTAGAAAATGAGGACCATTGTGTTGTACAACTTGGTAGAAGATGTAAGTAATGTATCTTTCTTTTGGATCACCAGAGTGATCCAAATTGTTAATGCACCCCATTACAACAATACACAGTGTTGTATTTAAACAAATAGATCCTAGATAAAGAATCCTGGGTACTAATCCTGGGTTTGTTGTTGAGCAACTTTCTGATACTTCTGAGCATCAGTTCTTTATTTACAAAACATAAATAATAATGACATGTCTTTGATATATTTTTTTGCAAATAATATATAATTAAATAGTATGTTTGTTGCAAAACTTGGATTAGCATATACTCAATAAATATTAGTTCAAGCACATTAGTCACTTCTCAGAAACCCTATACTTGGTTGCTATTACTTGACATCACTTAACAACAACATTGCTATGAAATACACCGGTGATAGCTTTTTATTTTAAAAAATATTGGTACAATACTATATGCCAATAGTTTATAATCTTGATATACACAATTTTTCAGCTTCAGCTTACTATACATGGAGACTACAAAAAGTTCATGGAAAAATGGAATGGGAAAATAATTGAATTTTTTAACAAACTTTTGAAGCCTCCTCTTATAGGCCTGTCATACCAGAAAATGATACTTTTCATTTTGTCCACATTATCCTAGATAATATTGAAAGATCCTCATATTTATGTATATTAAAACGATTCACAATTAGTTATTATAGGAAGAGTCCATTTTTTATTTCTGGATATGATTTCAGGGACAATGTAGTATAGATTATGCTTTGTTTCATGGTGAGGATTTGTCCAAAGCAAAGTAAAGAAATACTATAGTTATTGAATTTCTGAAGGAACAACTGAAATTTGTAAGTTTGTCACTTCATAAAATTGAAGAGAGGAAGTTGTTTGGGTATGGAGATAGATTTTCAATTCTTAAAAGAAACATTTAATTTCATTCAGTCTCTGATGTGTCTCTTTTCAGAGGAAAGATTGACTTTATATTAAGTTTTTACTCCACTGAGCATTCATACATAAACTGAATACACCCTTATCAGTTATTTTTGAGTATACCTTAATTCTTTGCCAATTTTGTTATTTATATTGCCCACAAGACAACCAACCTGATGATATGGGATGAAAATGGCTTTTAGCCCTACCAATGCGACCACAGAGGTATAAAACAACATTGCTAATGTCACTTGTTGGATTTTAATTGTCATGTATTGGCAATTTGTCACTAACATTGACTTCCTGCCCTAGAGCAAATTTACTGCTATAAGTATTAGCTTATTTTTCACTACCAGGTTTATAGCTCATGGCTTCAACTACTGCAAGGAGTAAGGCTTGAGTTCTATGTATCATGGTATGATTTTGAAAACTACCCTAATAAACTCTGGAGAATATAGTCCGAGATCTTCTACTAGCTACTTTTACAAGTTCTTGATGACTGAATAATTTCATTGAAAAAAAACTCAGTTGATCAGTAAATACTTAGGAGTAATTGCAATCAATGTCTTAGAAGATTAAGCAGATAGAAAAGAAAAATAAAACTTGATCACTGTTCTTAAATATCTCATAAGTGAATTAATGATGCTAAATAAATACACAGTAAACCATTAGAGAAAAGTTACCAACACTCCTAAATGTCTGATAAATGTGTCTAGTTTTTGCTATTTCCACTGCTACCAGGATAGTTCTAGATACTCTGACCATGACCACTTTTGTCTGTTCCATTGTAGAAGCATCTTAACTGGTTTCCCTGCTTTCAATCCTTCTTCTAATGAAAACGAAAGTGATCTTATTAAAGCATAAATATAGTAATACATCTTTCTTTTGCCTTTTCTTTAATGCCTTTCCAATGCCTTTAGGGCAAGGTTAAAATTTGTTAATATGTCTTATATGATTCACTTAAATCTACACCCTGTCCAAATCATCATTCCAACTTTGCCTTATATCCCTCTTGCTTATATTTTACAAATACTTACACACAAACTACATTAAACCTCTTTAGTTCCAAGTGCTTTGAAATATGTTAGTGTCACTGTCTGAATCTTTTTACTGTTTATCACCCAACTCCCATTTGTTGTTCTTAAATGCTGTCAAGTTGGTTCCAACTCATAGTGACTCCATATAGGGTTTCTAGAGAGTGGTGGGTGGTTTTGAAACACTGACATTGTGGTTAATAATCCAGTGCTTATCCTACAGAAATTATACATATTTGATCTTTATGTGAGGAGATATATCACTCCACCTTAGTTGATCCATAGATTTTGATTACCCCCATCACAATATGTGCTTATTTCATACTATGTTGTATTTATACTTTTGCTGTAGTTGAGTCATTTAAAAAAGTTTTTGCCTGGAAAATGAGGGCAGGGAAGGAAAATAATTTCTTATAGGCAGGGAGTGTTTCGAATTTATTATAGGACCTGCTTGGTACCATTGAGTCAACATTGACTCATGATGACCCAATATAACAAAGCAGGACCGTACTATTGAGATTTATTTGCTGTAATATTTAGGGAGATAGATTGTCAGGTCTTCCTCTTGCAGAACAACTGACACAACACTAAACATTTTGTGCCAGCAAGGCATGATGCAGACAGTTCTGCCATTGTTCCTGATGATTCCCAATAGTCCTTCAATAAGTTCACTGTTTTGTTTAAGATAGCCGAAGTTAGTTTATGTCACTTGGCACCAACAATTGTGACTTCCAGATGTGATCATCTCTGGATTCTCAGGAATTTCAGTGTTAAAACCAGGTAAACAAGTATGAATTAGACACTATCCAGATGTTACAATTTAAGAACAACATGCTTTTCTGAAGCAAAGTACTGATTATTCTGGACTTGCATTTCTAGAAATATGATTAAGTAAAGAATTTGAAAATTCTCTCACTAAAAGTAACAATATCATTTGAAATGCTGAGTTTGCAAGGATTTACAGAAACACCTCAATGACCCATAATATAGTTTAAAACTCTGGAATCATCACTTACAGTAAAATTGTACTGTAATGGAGATGTTTGGCATTCTTGCTAGCCCCAAATTTTGTCTCTTAGTGAACATGTAGTGATAGAAAAGAAGACATTCATGCAGTGGGGAATATGAAAGGCAAATAGTAGAACGGACTTAATTGAGAACCTCAAAGAATCACAATCAAATAAAAGGGTAGAATAGACAATATGCACCAAACTTGACTTTTATTCATATTTTAATTTTAAAAAACGATTCTCTTATGATTAAAAAAAATGATTCTCTTATGATAAAAAATAAGTTTATTTCTCATTTAGCTCCCAAGGGAACAGACATGGAGTGGTGTTCTACACAGTGGCATTACAGGATTTATTTCATTGTTCTTAATATGGTAGCAGATATTTTTTGTTATATGTTAGAATTCAGTATTGTGAACATTTAAGGAAAACAAGAAACAAAATGCATTTCATAATGCCTTTGGAGTTGTGAGTTTTCACATATGCTTTTCTTTTCCAAACATAAAATGAAAAGACCTTTTAGAAATATCTATTTTCAAATATTTCCTTTCCAATGATTCTGAAGCAGTTGATATATTTGTTTTCTTTCTTCCAGCATTATCATTAATTACTTCATGAAAACAGTTATATAGGATGTTTGGTTTGTTTGGTAAAGCCTGGCAGACTCTATTATGATTTCATTATCCCTTTGAGACACCACCATCTGCTTATCAATTAGCTCAGCAGATCTGGTTTGCTACAACCCTGCACATTCCAAAGGAAAAACTGACAATTGACCAGATCCTGAAAGATAATTTCTAAGTTTTGCCTGTTAAAAGTGTTATTGTATGGTTGAGGCCTTGGGTCATACCAAATAATTTATGATGACTATGTGAGTTATGAGGAACTTCTGATTTTATATGCCAGATGCTTTGGACTACACTATCTATTTGATGTATGGGGGACAGGGCTACACAGTCACGAAGCACTGATCAGTCATACAGGCTGCATACCTACATGACTGACCCAAATAAAAACTTTGGATATTAAATGAACTTCCAACACTGGCAGCACTTCACAAATGTTATCACATATTTTTGTTAGAAGAATTAAGAGTTAACTGTGAAATCCCACTAGGAGAGGACAAGTGAAAGCTTGTGCCTCATTTATCTTGAATTCTTCATTATAATCCTTCCCCTTTTTAAATTTTAATCTGTATATTTTCACTGTACTATAGTCCTGTTGTGTGGCACTGTGGGATAATGCATTGGACAGCAAGGTCAATTTGAACCACAAGGTCAAATTCGCCAGTCCCTCCTGGATACCCTCTACAGGGTCGCTATAAGTCGGAACCAACTCGATGACACTTCACAACAACATACCTAAACTAACAACTCAGAATTCCTCAAGCCATGCAACTGTAAAGAAAGGAGAAAGGAATACACAGAACCCCTGCACCAAAAATAATTGAATGACGTTCAATCATTTCAGGAGGTTGAATATAATAAAAAAACTGATGATATCAAAGGCAGAAGCCCAAGCTACATTGAAGGCTTTAGCAAAGAGCAAGGACCCAGTAACTGAATATGATCTGAAATGTTTCAAAAGTGATGTAGCTTTGGAAGCACTCACTAATCTGTGTCCGGATAATTGGAAGTTAACTAACGGAACAACGAATTGGAAAAGATCTGTGCCCATTCCTAAGAAAGGTGACTACGTAATGAGGAAATTAATAATATCAAGTAAAATTTTGCTGAAGATGACCAAAAAATTATTGTAGCAGCACATTTACAGAAAGTTGCCAGAAAATCAAGCCAGATTCAGAAAAGAACATAGAACAAGGGTTATCTTTGTTGATGTCAGATGGATCTTAGCTGAGAGCAAATAATACCAGTAATCTGTTTATTTATTGTCTAGGCAAAAATATAGGACTGTGTGGAATTCTGGAGCACTTAATTGTGCTCATGTGGAACCTGTACATAGATCAAGAAGTAGTCTTTCAAGCAGAACAAGAGGATATTTAATAGTTTAAAATCAGAAAAGGTGTGTGTTAGAGTTGTATGCTTTCACCACATTTATTTCATTTGTATGTTTAGCAAATAATCTGAGAAGCTGTATTATATGAAGGACATGGCATCATAATTAGGGGGGAGGCATCGTAATTGAGGAGAAGGCTCATTAACAACCTGGAGTATGCAGATGACACAAACTTGTTTGCTGAAAGTGAAGAAGACTTGAAGTAATTACTAATGACAACCAAAGACTACAGCCCTCAATTTGGAAAACATCTCAAAGTAAAGAAACCAAAAAATCCTCACAAGTGTGCCAGTAAATGGAGAAAAAGTATTAAATTGTCAAGGATTTCATTTTACTTGGATCCATAGAAGCAGCAGTCAAGAAATCAAAGGACATAATTGCATTATGCAAATCTGCTCTAAAAGACCATTTAAGGTGCTAAAAAGCACTTTGAGAACAAAAGTGCTTCAGACCCAAGCCATGTTGTTGAAGTTGCTGAGTGACATTGAGACCCTATTATAGGGTTTTTACGAAGTAGCTGTTGGATTTGAATCACCGACATTGTGATTAGCAGTGTAGCACTGCTCTACAGTGCTACAACAGGACCCCATCCAACCAAAGGTTTTTGTTTTTTTGTTAAAATGTTTTATTGTGAATTGTGTTCTAGTTTACATGGAAGAACATTAATTTTACATTCATCCTATCCTATATAATTTCATTGCCATGGTTACAATCCCTTCCATGCATCATCAACCTACCAAAGCCATGCATCATCAATCAACCAAAGGCTATACCCTGAAAACCTGCCTTCCCTCCCACCCCCACCCCCACCCCCAAAAAAAACAGAGGGAATAGAAGCAAATACTGTTGAATGCTGATGCACATAGG
>NW_006408591.1:11004466-11011291 GCF_000296735.1 Chrysochloris asiatica | reverse complement strand
ATCCTATAAGCCTGCTTCCCCCCAACCCCCACCCCGGTCTTCAGCACACAGCCCCTCTCCCTCTCTGGGTCTAAAGTCTCTAGCTGCTCCATCTCTCCACGTCATTGTCTCCGCCTCCATCTCTGGTGTCACTGCTTCTTTGGGTAGGGTCCCGCTCTCCGGTCTTCTCCCTTGATGGTCCCCAGGGGCCTCGGCTTCTAGACTGAAAAGTTAATCACTCCTCTCCTTGCTACAAAACATCTACCTTTACATTTCCAACCCTCACAATCAGTCCTGATAACAATTATTCACTATTGTATCACAAGAGACCTATCTGCATTTCCTTTCATCAGGCCCACCTAGACAGATTGGATACTACTCAGTGGAGATTCTACCTTGCTCCATGTCCTCTGGATCTAGGTTCCCTCTTGAAAACTTGTAAGCCAGTCACTTCTTGCCTTTGAAGCCTCCCCCCCACCCCACCCCACCCACACACACTTTTGGTAGCCAATGTCCAAGTTGGCCATCCCTGTTTACTCTGTGTATGGAGGGTGTGGGAATGATCCTTGCTGTAAAGACTTGTTCCCTCTTTTGAGCTACTGCATCCATAGGTGTAAGTTAAGTTCATCAGTAAGTCAAATTGTATCAGATTACTCTTTTTTCTTCTTCTAGTTGAGCTCTGATTATGCAGTCATTGAAGCCAGGTCAAGTGGGTATTATCTGCATGTGTGGGTGTTCTTGTGCATATGCCCTCTCTTCTTATCAGCTGAACGCTTCACTCTCTACTCTAGTTCTCTGTGGCTATGTCTCTGACTCTGGGCCAAGGATTCCCCAGGTCTTACCACATTGTTGGCCAACCAGGTCTCCTCCCCAGGTTCACAGGAGTGTATTGAGCATTGTAGGGCTTAGCTTGTAGCTTCATTGCTGTTTTTCCCTCACTCTCCCTTATCAGTGATGAGTGTGGTCACCAATCAGAGCATGTATTCCCACTGAGTCTTAGTCTTAGAAGGCAAGGGGACACGACCACTTGCTTTGATGTCTCCTAGGTGAGCAACTTGCTTGTTCTTGTAGTAATCAGTTGGGCTGCCTATATTGTTTTGTATTGTTCCTGTAGGTCTTTCTTTCAAGAAGTATCTTCTGTTCTTTTACCTGCTCCAGGCTGGTCTGCCCATCTTTCAAGTGGAAATTTCCCACCTCTGAAGATCCTGGATGCTGTTCAGGATTCCACCTACAGTCATATGTAATGCAGAGGTTCCACAGGAAGCCTCCTTCACTGGGCATGTTGTGCCCCATTTTAGGTATTCCAATCAGTTACAGGCAGAAGACCAACCCAAGCTATTTTCAATTGCCTCATATGCATGTGAAATATGGTCAATGAATAACTAAAACTGCAGAAGAATTAATGATTTTGAATTATGGTGTTGTCAAAGAATATTGAAAGTACCATGGATTGCTAGAAGAATTAGCAAAAATTTTCCCCAAATAACTATAATTGGAAGACTTCTTAAAATAAAGATGTTGAAACTTGTCTCATGTACTTTGAACATGTTATCAGAAGGAACCAGTCCCTGGAGTAGGAAAGTATGCTTGATAACGTAGAGGATAAACAAAATAAAAGAGGGTACCCAACAAAATGGATAATATAATGGCTGCCACATGGGTCCAAATATAGCAACAATTATGAGAATGACACAATCGGGCAGTGTTTCATTTGTCATATATAGGTTTGTTGTAATTCAGAGCTGACTTCACAGTACCTGACAACAATATTCTGCAGGGTCAGTAGTTCTAGGTCTCCAGCTGCTCCTTGGAAACCTTATGCAGGGTCACTATGGTTTGGAAGCTTTCGAGAATACTTAACAACAACAGCAATATTATGAGTATAAGATGTTTTCTGAGTCCTATGAGCCTTTCCAGTGAACCACTTAGTCTAAGGATAATCTTGAGAATTTGCAACTTATCATCTATCACATTTTATTTCTTCCTCCTAAGAAATAGTAAGAAATTTTATTAAACTTCTATAATCTAGGATTTTTTTTTTAACCATTGAATGGACCCTAGGTATAGAAGTAGACAACATAATTATATTTCAGAGTCCCATAGGTGATTGAAGCTCACCAGCCACTCCTTAGAAATTCTATATAGAGTTACTATGAGTCAGAATCAACTCAATGGAACTTAATAATATCAACAATGTCATCACCATTTAATATTGTTTTCCTTGCTGATAATTACACAGAGATTTTGATTTTTCTTCACCTTCTCAGAATATAACCAGCTGGACGCCATCCTTTGTGTGGTTCTGTGGGATAAAGCACTGGAACTCAAGGTCAATTCGGATTATAAGATCTGCAGTTCAAACTCAACAGTCACTCCTTGAAAACCCTATAGGGTCACGATGAGTCTGAACCGACTTGACGGAATTTAACAACAATAACTCCATCCTACATATATTCATGGATTGCATCTTCCATTTTGAGTAGGATGTTTTCTTTTTGGAAAATAAGCAGAGATGTAAAGATTTCAGAATTTTTAGCAAACATCTTATCTGCCTTTTTTACAGCCTAAAAGTTGGAAAAACAATGTTTATTACAATCAGTCTTCTAATAAGCTACTCAGTCCATAAAAACCATTTACCAAACAAGAGCAAAATCATCCACCTTTATACTATTATCCCATCATAAAAATACCCTTTTTGTATTAATATATGTAAACAGCAAGAATGTGAAAAGATATTCATTACTTGGAAGGTTGAACTATCCATTTAATATTATTTCTGTTCACCTATCCTTATTTATTAACATTAAATAATTTTATAAATATAGTTGTTGTATTACTTAAAATCTTTTTTGAATGAAAAGAAAGTATTTTGATTTTAAGTATTCGTATCAAAGTGACTTTTCAGAAGTATTTTCTACAAGTGTAAAAAGAAAAGGAATATGTAATTGGGAAAATATAAACTTATAAATGATTTTTTTTTTTTGTATCTTGACTTTTGGGTTTTATTTCAGTTATACATCAACTTCCAGATAACCTAATATTTTTAATGTAAAGGAAAATATTAAAATACAACTAATTTATTAATATTATGATATAATTATGAAACATGTTTCAAAGTATCTTCAATATGCCATATATCAAAAGTCGTACTCATCTTTAAGTTACATAAAAATCAGTATTAAAAATAAATAATGAATTAACCATTCCAGTAAAAGCATCTGGCTAATCACTAGTTATAAAAGTATGTCTTTTATTACCTTAGACTAATAAAATAAAATAATTCTGTTGAGTAATAATCACTTTGCCACCTCTGTAAGTTCTTTGTTTGTATAAATAATAAACCAATATTTTATGCCTCTGTGGAGTAACTATTAGATCCACACTCAAAAGACTAAATAATAACTTTCTTATCCCTTTTCCTGTTCCCCTCTTACTGCTCCAGACAAAATAATAGAACTTATCTCTCCCACTTCCCCAAGTAACATGAGCAAAAACCTCTAACTACCCACCACTTTTATTTTATAAACTCTGCTCTGGTTTTCACAGGGCAGGATTCTATGCCTATGTAAAGTACCCCCTCCTTGGGTTCATAATAAAATCTTCTCTATGCCCTTAAGCGCCTATCAGTCTCTATTTTCCTGAGAACAATCACCCACAAGGGTGGTCCTAAGTGGGGGAAGGGGAAGGGGAGATTATTATGACCTGCCCCCATTTTTCTCTAACAATCTTACAGTAACCTCAGTGTGCATTATTATTTTTCTAATAGACTTTTTGTAGCAGATTATTTTAAGTAGAACTGTTACTGTAAGTGAGTTTGCTTAAATGTATAGTTCCAAATTAGTGAAAGTAAATTATAGCTCCATGATTTGTCATCATTCTGGTTGATACAAGATTGCATTTAAATATATTATAATTCAGAAATGATTTGAAGACTACATGTTCAACCACTCTGATAAGTTATCATCCCTATAGCTATATTTAGCTTCTTTCTGGAACTATAGCCTTTGACAGTTAGAAAATTGGCTTGCAGCTTGTAACTTTCACATAATTCCTTTTTAGTTAATAGGAGAGTAGCATAAACTTTCCCTCAGATTTTTGAAAAGATGTACCTTAAGCAACTGAACAGAAAATATTTACAGGATATAGGGAAAGAAAAGCTTGCCTGACTACATGTAAATGTTTTAGCTTACAGTCCATTGTTGTTGTTGTTAGGTGCCATGGAGTCAGCACCAACTCATAGCAACCATATGCACAACAGAAGGAAACACTGGTTAGTCCTGACCAACCTTACTGTCATTGCCAATCCTGAGCCCATTGCTGCCACAAATGTGCTAATCCATCTAGTTGGGGGTCTTCCTCTTTTTCTGTAACCATCCACGTTACCAAACATGATCGCCTTCTTCAGGGACTGGTCCCTCCTGATAATATGTCCAAAGCATGAGAGCTGAAATCTGACCATATTGGCTTCCAAGGAGCCCTCTGGCTGTACTTTTTCCAACATAGATTTATTTGTTCTTTTGGCAGTCCATGGTGCTTTCAATATTCTCGTCTAACGCCATAACTCAAATGCATCAATTCTTCTAAGGTCTTCTTAATTCATCATCCAACTTTCACATGCATATTGGTTATTGAAAATACCATGAATTGGGTGTCTTAGTTCTCAAACTGACATCTTTGCTCTCCAACGTTTTAAACAGGTCTTGTGCAGCAGATTTGCCTAATACACTGTGTCTTTTGATCTCTTGATTAATGCTTCAATGAGTGTTGATGGTTGATCGTAAAAAAATGAAGTCTTTGACAACTTCAATCTTTTCCCCATTTATATGGATATTATTTATTGATACAATGGTGAGGATTTTTTATTTCTTTACATTGTGATGCAACTGTGGTCTTTGATCTTCAGCAAGCCAGGTTGTACCAGCTGCATATATCCCAGTTTGTTAACAAGTTTTCATTCAATTCTGATGCCAAATTTTTCTTTATATAATCCAATTTCTCAGATTAGTTGCTCACCTCATAGTCCATAATATGAGCTATACTAATATTCTATTTATCAGCATAAAACATCCAATTATAATTTACCACTGGGCTTAACACACCTCTGCTATTTAGCTAGTAAAAAAAAATGTTTTTCTTTCTAGAAAACTTAATTTCCTTCTGAAGTATGGCATTCTCCTGAGAAAAGAGGTATTAGCTTTTGAATAGGAAGATATTATGTCATAAATGTACAGGGAAGACCAGAAACAAGTAAAAAATGGATGCCTTTTATGTTGATTCAGTAAAGAATAAGGATTTTTAAATTATGCATGTATATACTTGTAACATGTCAGGGAGAAGAAAAATGATTAGATAGTTTTATTTATCATGGGAAAGGTAAACAATATTTTTTTCTATATGTTACCTGAATAGACTTTTCTAAAGTATGTATGTATAAAGTCTACAGTTTGTTTTCTTTTTAAATAAGAATTTATCCTGGGTAATGGCAAGGAGATGAAGGAGAGTGTGCATAAACTTAACTGCATTAATATTCTTAAGAGTATATGGTAATCTATATTTATTAATTTTACCCTTCAAACATCAGAAAGAACATTACTTTCATTCATAAATGGGGTTTTTTCTTCTTCAATTTTCTTATTATCAAGTACCAAGCCCTCTTAATTTCCTTAGTTTCTGATTTATTTTCCATTTTAGCATATTGTTGTTGTTCTTAGGTGCCATTGAGTTGGTACCAACTCATAGCGACCTTATGCACAACAGAGCGAAACACTGCCCGATCCTGGCCAACTTCACTACTGTTACCACGCTTGAGTCCATCAATGCTGCCACTTGGCCAATCCATCTAGTTGGGGGTCTTCCCCTTTTTTCTCTGACCCTCTGCCTTACCAAACAAGATATCCTACTTCAGTGACTGATCTCTCCTGATAATAAGTCTGAAGTATCAGAGACGAAGGTTGGCCATCTTGGCCTTCAAGGAGCACTCTGGATGCACTTCTTCCAAAACGGATCTATTGGTTCTTCTGGTAGCCCATGACACTTTCATTATTCTCTAACAACACCATAACTAAAAAGCATCAATTCTTCTATGGTCTTCTTTATTTACTGGCCAGCTTTTGCATGCATATGAGGTTATTGAAAATACCACTGATAGGGTCAAATGTACCTTAGTCCTCAAGCTGACATTTTTGCTCTTCAACACTTTAAAAAAGTCTTGGTCAGTAGATTTGCCTAATGCAATACATCGTTTGATTTCTTGACTGCTGTTTCTGTGAGTGCTGGTAGTTGATCCATGAAGAATGAAGTCCTTGACAACTTCAAGCTTTTCTCTGTTGATAAGAATGTTGTTTATTGGTCCAGTGGCGAGGATTTTTGTTTTCTTGACATTGAGATGTAATCCATACTGAAGGCTGTGCTCTGTGATCTTCATCAGTAAATGTTTTAAGTCCTCTTCACTTTCAGTAAGCAAGCTTGCATCACCTGCATATCGCAGGTTGTTAATGAGTCTTCCTCCAATCCTGATGCCACATTTTTCTTCATAGAACCCAGTTTTCAGATTATTTGCTCAGCATACAGGTTGAATAAGTATGTTGAAAGAATACAAGCTTGTCACACACCTTTTTTTAATTTTATACCATTCAGTGTTTCCACGTTCTGTTCAAACAACTGCCTCTTGGTCCAGGTACAGATTCCTCATGAGCACAATTAAGTGTTCTGGAATACTCATACTTCACAATGTTTTCCATAGCTTGTCATGATCCACACAATCAAAATCCTTTGCATAGTCAATAAATCACAGGTAAACAACTTTCTGATTGGAATAAAAATTGAAATCTTTCAGGAAAGTGAGGC
>NW_006408591.1:11000353-11002806 GCF_000296735.1 Chrysochloris asiatica | reverse complement strand
TCATATGCTACCTCTTGAAACAGTTGAACATTAACCATTTCCTTTTGGTAAAGTGACTCTGTGTATTACTTTCTTTTTTTTTTTATTTTTATGCTTTCTGCATCATTCAATAATTTGCCCAGATAATCTTTCAATAACAAAAGTCGAGGCTTAAATGTGTTCTTCAGTTCCCCCAGCTTGAGAAATGCTGATCTTGTTCTTCCTTTTCAGTTTTCTGATTTTAGATCTTTGCACATTTTGTTGTAATATTTGGCTTTTTCTTCTCAAGTTGATCTTTGAAATTTTCTGTTCAGCTCTTGGACCTCCTTATTTCTTCCATTTACTTTAGAATCTCTTTGCTGGAGAGCAAATTTCAGCATCTCTTCTGACTTCCATTTTGACCTTTTTTCTTGTATTCTCAATGACTTTTTGCTTTCTTCATGTATGATGTTCTTGATGTCATCCCACAATTCTTCTGGTCTTTGGTATTTAGTGTTTAATGTATCAAATATGTTCTTCAAATGATCTCTAAATTAAAGTAGGATCTATTCAAGGTCATATTTTGGCTCTCATGAACTTGTTATCATTTTCTTCAGCTTCAGTTTGAATTTGCAAAGGAGTAATTGATGATCTGTTCCACAGTCTGCCCATGGCCTTGTTCAGTGATAATATGGAGCTTTTCCATCTTCACTTTCCACAGATGTAGTCAAATTGATTTCTGTGTGTTCCATCTGGTGAGGTCCATGTGTATAGTCATCTCTTATGCTGTCTAAAGAAGGTATTTGAAATGAATAAATCATTGATTTTGCTGAATTCTGTCATGCATTCCTCAGCATCATTTCTATCACCAAGTCCACATTTTCCAACTACTGATCCTTCCTTTTTGCTCCCTACCTTTACATTCCAATTACCAGTAATGATCAATGCATCTTGATTACATGCTTGATCTATTTCAGATTGAAGAAGTTGATAGAATTCTTCTATTTCATCCTCACTGGCTTTAGTGGTATTAACTGGGCTTCCCTGTAGGTGCATGGATATTATCCTATCACAGACAGCATTGTACCTCATGACTGATCTGGATATGTTCTTTTTGACAATGAATGCACCATTCCTCCTCAATTTGTCATCCTCAGTAAAGCATGTGGTTGTCAGATGGCCAATACCAGTTCATTTCAGCTCACTAATGCCTAAGATACCAATGTTTATGCTTTCCATTGCATTTTTGACAACTTCCAATATTCTTAGATTCATACTTGTACATTCCATGTTCCGATTTTCAATGGATGTTGACAGCTGTTTCTCTTCATTTTGAGTTGTACCCCATCAGCAAATGAAGGTCCCAAGGTCTTTTCTCCCTCAGGTTTTACTTCATTTGTGTCATCATGTTCAACTCTACTTTGAGGAGGCATCTCTTCCCTGGTCGAATTTTGAGTGCCTTTCATCCCAAGGGGCTCATTTTCTGGCACTATATGTGACAGTGTTTCTCTGCTATTAATAAGGTTTTCAGTGACTCAATACTCAGAAGTAGTTTGTCACACTTTCTTCTTAGTCTATCTTTGTCTGGAAGCTCATCTGAAACCTGCCCATCATGGGTGACCCTACTGGTATTTAAAATACCACTAGCACAGCTTTCAAAATAACAGCAACTCATAAGCCATCACAGCATGACAAACTGACAGACATGTGGTGGTTTTAACATAATAGTATGTTTTATTACCCTTTCAGATCCATAATATTATTGAGAGAGATTATGTGGTTCTCTTGTCTCTTATTCTGTATAAACAACAACAACAACAAAAAAAATGTGAGTGATAGTATTTGGCATCAAACAATGTACAGTTATTAACTATAATGTAAATAAATTTAATCAAAAGTAAAAATAATTTATGCTAAGTAACTTTCTTAATAGAAAATTAAGGTGTTAGCTGAAGAAGAAGAAAAAAAAAAAAAACCCTGAAGGAAGCACTGTTTGTGTTTAGAAGATGTAAGGCGAGCAGTTCAAATTCACCATTTACTCCTCAGTAGCCCTATGTTGTTGGTGGTAAGTTCCGGCGAGTCGGTTCCACCCATAGCAACTCTGTATAGGGTTTCCGAGGAGTGACTTGTGTGCTTGAACTGCCAACCTTGTGGTTCAAACTGACTTTGCAATCCAGTGCATTAACCCACAGTGCAACAAAAAGATTCCAGAAACCCTATACAGGGTCCTTATGAGTCAAAATCAAACAACAACCAGAACATCTATTCTGTCTGCACCATCAGCTAGCTATAGGTCACATAGAATGTGTAGTAATAAGGATGAGATGAGTAATCAGTGTAATAGACAGGCTCATCTATGTATACACATCTTGTCTCCCTCATGAAAGACTTCCTGTTTTCAATAGTAACCTTTTTTAAATTGCCTTTTTTTCTGCCTCATTTCTCAAATAGTTTGTACCACACACCTGCTCTAGAGATATTAATATATATACATA
>NW_006408591.1:10995333-11000253 GCF_000296735.1 Chrysochloris asiatica | reverse complement strand
ATATACACAATCAAAAATCATTATCCATTTCTAGTAAAACCATAGCTTGTACATCACTGAATCTAGATATTATTATTTGATAGTGGTGGGGTAGTCCAAAAAGTAACAAGTAGATACCTTCAAGTCAAGCAATTCCAAAGGCCTTAAAGAAAATAAGGCAAAGAAATACATGCCTAGTGATAAATTGACAGCAGATGTTCTCCATAAAGGATGTAAATAAGTAATAGTTCTTTACAAAGCTGGTACCTTATATAGAAAAGTCAGATTTGTTATTAAATTGATTTATATTTTTACTGATAAAAATGACAAATGGTTTCATTTTGTGGTGTGTGGCATAAAGTAATGGGAAAAAACAATCAAATATATTTTTTTAGTTTAAAAAAGATGAAGAAAAGAGAGAATGGAAGGAAGAGAAAAAATAATTGGGGGGGTGCATTCTTACTGTAAGTGGCAAGGACATAGTTTAAAAAGCTCATACAGAGAAGCGTTAAGACAACAAGAAGATGAATGCAGAAACTCTGAGAATTTTTTGAAAAGTTTTCAGGTAAGTCTAAGGAAGATCTGGCAGGAGAAACATACTCATGCTATACAAATATATGTGGTTAATTGTCAGGCACTGTGCTAAACTAGTTTCTGGGGAAAGAGCAGAGAAGAAAGACTGTAAAGCCCATGTCCTCAAGGAGCTTAGATTTTCGTGGGAAGAAAAAATAATGGAAAAAATCTGTGAAATAACAAGTCTCTTGGAAATAAGTACCTTAAAAGCAAAAGAAGAAGAAAAATAGAACAGAGTAAGCTGATAGCAAGTGATTGGCGAAGAAAGGTTTTCAAAAAAGTCATCAGGATATGAAATCGGAGCAGAGATCAGAAAGAAATGAGTGGGGAAGCTTTGTTTCTAGCAGAGGGAAGAATGATCCAGGCACAAGAAATAGTTAATGCAAAGATCTGAGATGAGAATGCCCTTTATATATCAAGGGATAGCAAAGTGCTCAGTGTAGCTAGAACAGAATGAGTCATGGGGGAGAAGAAAAGAGATGAAACACAGAGAAGTTGGGGCTAAAGGCTGGCTGCAGATTTCATAGGGATTGTGGAGGATCTGATTTTTACTTGGAGGTGAGAAGTCATTAATATGTTTTTAACAGAGGAATGGCATGTTGTGACATGTGCTTTAAAGGGATCACACTAGCTGTTGTAAGAAAAATAGACAGCATAATGACAAGGAAGAGAGAACAGCCAGGAGGAAGCTTTACATGTATTGTGTGTGTGTGTGTGTGTATGTGTGTGTGATGACTACTGACACAACTTGCTAGATAACAAAAGGAATTAGTTATACTTTATTTACTAAAGTGATTCCAGGCTGTTAACATAAAAAGTCATGGTATCTTTTAAGTGTTACCTTATTGCAAAAACAGCATTAAAACACTTCACAAAAAGAGATGTTCAGGCAGCCAACAAACATGAAAAAATACTCATTATAATGAGCTATTGGAGAGATGCAAATCAAAATAACAATGAGATTTCATATTACCCCAGCATTGATACAAAACAAGAAACAGAAAACACCAAATGCTGGCAAAGGCGTGGAGAGTATGGACTCTTCCTACACTTTTGGCTGTTGTTGAAGTTAAATGCCATTGAGTTGGTTCTGAAGAGTGTGGGTTGTTCTGAGAGTTTCTAAAGAGTGACTAGTGTGTTTGAACCACCGACATTGTGGTTCAAGCTAACCTTTTGGTACAGTGCAGCACCACATTAGAATGACTGTAAAATGCTGCAACTTCTGTGAAAAATGATATGGCACTTTCTCAAAATGTCGGAAAGAGAAATACTGTATGAACCAGTAATCTCTCTACTTGGTTTACATCTGCAAGAAGTAAGAGCTGAAACTTAAGCAGCTATAGGCATACACATGTTCATTGCCCACCACTCATCTGTCAGTTTGTCATACTGTGGTAGATTGTGTGTTGCTATGATTATGGAAGCTACGCCAAAGGTATTTTGAATGCCAGAAGGGTCACCCATGATGGACAGGTTTCAGATGAGCTTCCAGATGCAGACAGACTAGGAAGAAAGAGAGACAGACTAATTCTGAATTTTTAGTCACTGACATCTTATGAATAGCAAAGGAATACTGTAAGCACTAGGATATTGAATATTGAAACACAATGAAGAGCAACAGAATACTGTCAGATATGGGCCAGAAGATGAGACCTTCAGGCTGGAGGTCACTCAAAATGTGATTTGTGAAAAGATGCCTCCTAAAAGTAGAGTTGACTGTGCTGACACAAATGGATTAAAACCCTTGGGACTTACAATTTCTGATGAGATACAACTCGAAGAGAAACAGCTATACACATTCATTAATAATAGGAACATGGTACATATGAAGTATGAATCTAGGAAAATTGGATATTGTCAAAAATGAAATAGAACACATATATATTGATATCCTAGGCAATAGTGAGCTGAAATGGACTGGTATTGGCCATTTTGAATCTGACAAGTACATGTTTTACTATGCTGGGAATGACAAATTGAAGGGGAATAATGTCACATTCATCATCAAAAAGAATATATTAAAATCTCTCATGAAATATAACCCTATCTACAATAGGATGCTATCCACACATGAAGACTGTAGTAGAATTGCATTTGAGTTATGTTGTTGGAATAGAAAATTGAAAGTACCATGGGCTGCCAAAAGAACAAACAGATCTGTGTTGGAAGAAGTGCAGCCAGAGTGCTCCTTGAATGCCAGGATGACTAGACTTCATGTCTCATACTTTGGACATATTGTCAGGAGGGACCAGTCTCTAGAGAAGAATATCATATTTGGTAAGGTGGAGGGTCAGAGAAAAGGAGGAAGACACCCAGTGAGATGGATTGGTAAAGTAGCAGCATCAATAGGCTCAAGCATGGCAACAATTGTGAGGTTGGCCCAGTATCGGACAGTGTTTTCTTGTGTTGTGCATAGGGCTGTTATGAGTTGGTACTGACTCCATGGCACCTAACAACAATAATAAGGAAGACCAGTTAATACCATTATTATTCAAATATATGCACCAACCACTAAAGCCAGTGATAATGAATTTAAAGAATCCTACCCTGGTAGCTTAGTGGTTATGAATCAGGCTGCAAACTGCAAGGTCAGCAGTTTGAAACTACCAGCTGTTTTGTGAGAGAAAGATGAGGCTTTCTGATTCTGTAAAGATTTACAGGCTCGGAAACCCTGTTCAGGGTCACTATGAGTCAGAACCAACTCCACGGCTCATAACAACAACAACCAACTTCTTCAGTCTGCAATTGATCAAACATACAATCAGAAAATATTAATCATTACTGGTGATTGGAATGCAGTGGTTGGAAACAAACAGGAAGGATCAATAATTGAAAAATATGGCTTTGGTGATAGAAATTATGCTAATGACTGCATGATAGAATTTTGCAAGACCAATGACTTGTTCATTGCAAACACCTTTTTAGACAGCATAAAAGACAACTATACCCATGTACCTAACCAGATGGAATACACAGATATCAAATTGGCTACATCTGTGGAAAGAGATGGTGGGAAAGCTCCATATCATCAGCCAAAACAAGGCCAAGAAAGACTACGGAACAGATCATAAATTGCTGATATGCAATTTCAGGCTGAAGCTGAAGAAAATGAAAACAAGTCCATGAGAGCCAAAATATGACCTTGAATATATCCCACCTGAATTTAGAGATCATCTGAAGAACAGATTTGATGCATTAGACACTAAAGAATGAAGACCGAAGAGTTGTGGGATGCCATCAAGAACATCATACAGGAAGAAATCAAAAGGTCATTGAGAAGATAAGAAAGAAGAAAAAGACCAAAATGGATGTCAGAAGAGACTCTGAAACTTTCTCTCCAGTGTAGAGATATTAAAGCAAATGGAAAAGCTGAACAGAAAATTTCAAAGATCAGCTTAAGAAAACAAGTGGTAGTATAGGATCAAGATCCAATGATACCAAAGGAAGAAATCCAAGGTACATAGAAGGTATTGGCAAGGAACAAGGTTCCAGAAATTGATGGAATACATATTGAAATCTTTCAACAAACTGATGTGACATGGAGGCATTCACTCATCTATGCCAAGAAACTTGGAAGACAACTACATGGCCAACTAACTAGAAGAGATCCATATTTTTGCCCCCCAAAATACTTGACCCATTGGAATGTGGAAATCATCCGACAATGTCATTGATACCCCATGGAAGTAAAATTTTACTAAAGATAATTAATACAAACACTGTTTCAATCATATATTGACAGAGAACTTCTTCCAGGGTTTGAAGCTGGAATCAAAAGTAGATATGAAAAATGGAATATCATTGCTGTCATCAGATGTAACTTGGCTGAAATCAGAGAATACCAGAAAATTTACCTGTGCTTTATTGATTGCACAAAGGATTTTGATTATGTGGACCATATCAGCGTATGGACAACGTTGCAGAGAATAAGTAATATGGACCACTTAATTCTGCTCATGCAGAACAAGTATATGGACCAAGACAAGTTGTTTGAACAGAACAATGGGACACTGAATATTTAAAATTAGAAAATGTGTGCAACAGGTTGTATTCTTTCACCATAACATAATCTGAGAAGCTAGGTTATAGGAGAAGTAAACACATGGCATCAGCATTGTAGGAAGAGTTTTTAACAATCTGTGATACACATATAATACAACCTTGCTTGCTGAAAGTGAAGAGGACTTAAAATACTTAGTGATGAAGATCGAAGACCATAGCCTTTAGTATGGGTTGCATCTCAATGTAAGGAAAATACAAGTCCTTATCAAAGGAGCTCTGGTAGCATAGTGGTTACGAATCGGGCTGCGAGCCTTAAGGTCAGCGGTTCGAAACTACCAGCCGCTCCGCGGGAGAAAGATGAGGCTT
>NW_006408591.1:10993983-10995233 GCF_000296735.1 Chrysochloris asiatica | reverse complement strand
CTGGTAGCATAGTGGTTACGAATCGGGCTGCGAGCCTTAAGGTCAGCGGTTCGAAACTACCAGCCGCTCCGCGGGAGAAAGATGAGGCTTTCTACTCCCTTAAAGATTTACAGCTTAGGAAACCCTGTACAGGGTCGCTATGGGTCGGAACCGACTCGACGGCACTTAACAACAACAACATCAATGGACCAATAAACAACATCCAAATATATGGAGAAAAGTTCTCAAAGACTTCATTTAGCTTAGGTCAAGCATCAACACTCATGGAATCAGCAGTCAAAAAATCAAATGATTTATTCGGTTAGATAAATTTGCTGCACAAGACTACTTTGAAGTGCTGAAGAACAAAGATGTCAGTTTTAGGACTAAGGTGCATTTGACCCAAGCCATGGTATTTTCAGTAGCTTTATATGCTTGTGAAAGTTGGACAGTATATGAGAAAGACCGTAGAAGACTTGATACATTTGAGTTATGGTGTTGAGTAGCATATTGAAAGTACCGAAGACTGCCAAAAGAATGAACAGATCTGTGTTGGAAGAAGTATAGCCAGAATGCTTCTTGGAAGGCAGGATGGCCAGAGTTTGTCTCTCACGATCAGACATATTATCAGGAGGGACCAGCACTGAAGAAGGATATCATGTTTGGTAAAATGAGTGGTTGGAGTAAAAAAGGAAGACCCCCCAATGGGGTGGATTGGCACAGTGGTGGCAGCTATGGGCTCAGGTCTAGCAATGATTGTGAGGTTGGCTCAGTGTTTTGTTCTGTTGTGTATATGGTCACTATGAGTCAGCACCTAATTACTACTTTTACTATGTTCATTGCAGAATTATTAGCAATAACAAAAATAAAAGGAGGTGACCTAAATGCCCATTAGAAAGGGAATGGTTTGCCAGACTTTGGTATATACACACACTAGATTATACTACATTGAAAAGTAATTTTGAACCTGCAAAACACCATATAACATGTAGGAACCTGGAAGACATTATGCTAAATGACAGTAATTGATGGCAAAGGAACAGATATTGCATGACTTCACTACTGTAAAAAGTCAAGAAAATGTTTTAATTCTACAATAAAATTTTTATTATGGTTACCAGGAGTGGGAGGAAAGTGATTTATGCACTAGGTAGAATGTAGATATGTGCTAACTTGGGTATGTTGTTGTTGTCAGGTGCCATCGAGTCGGAACCGACTCATAGCGACTCCATGCACAGCAGAACGAAACAATGTTCGATCCTGGGCCAACC
>NW_006408591.1:10988161-10993408 GCF_000296735.1 Chrysochloris asiatica | reverse complement strand
TTGTTTTCTTGACATTGAGATGCAATCCATATCGAAGGCTGTGCTCTTTAATCTTCATAAGTAAATATTTCAAGTCCTCTTCACTTTCAACTTGGGTATAGGGAGAGGAAAAGGAAAGGAAAAAGAAGAAGGAAGGAGGGAAAACAGAAAATTGTTGTTGTTTTTTTTTTCCTGTACTGGAAGAGAAACAATGTATATTTTCTTATAAAAACAAAAAAAGAGTTAATACATTATTTTCATTTGAAACATGAAGGTCCAGTTACTATGGTAGGATCTTCATTGTTGTTATGACATGTTTACTATAAAACAGCCTGACCTCTTATTCCACATTAATAATTTTATTTTCTCTAAAAATATAACCTCTATAATGGTGAATTCTGATATTCAGAAATGTTTTTGAGGACTGCCTTGTATAACAAAGTAAGAAAAAAATAGCAATATTAAAACACAAATGAATATAAAACAAAAATAATCTACTAGGCAACCACTTAATAAATGGATGACTTTATGAATCAGTTTCCCTTCTAAATATCTTTCATGTAAATAAGGGTATTTATGATGACTATCATAGATCATATTTGTAGTAATTTTATAGATAAAATTACAGTTTGTACTTGAACATTCATGTTTAAAAATGCTTTTTCTTGTTTCATATGTATTTTTTTATTTTTAATCTTATCCCATATTTTTTCCTTATCTAATACTCTTCCTCTATCCAGAAACAACAAATAGAATAAGTTTTGTATTCATTTTCATACTGTTTTAGATGCATATATGATCGCTCTAACTAGAAGGTTTGCAGTTCAGGTTCACTTAGATACTGTCATGGATTGAATTGTGTCCTCACAAAATATGTATCCACTTTAGTTGTCTATGATTCTCAGTAGTTTGACAGTTACTTAATGAAGCAATGTGGCAGCTATGTGATGAACCCCATGATATGATTTGATATGACAAACCAGCAAGAGTATTATGAGTGGTAGTATGCAATACCCATAGTCCCATCACAGTCCAAGGGGTATTTTCCTGGTGTGTGGCCTACAACATGTTTTACTTACGAGACATAAAAGGAGAGCGAAGTAAACAGAGATTTTAGAAACCTACTACCACCAAGAAAGATGTAGGAGTGAAGTGGGTCTTTTGGTGCTGAGCTCCTAGGTCCAGGGGATCCAAGATTTATGCCAAGACACATGGAGATCTCTAAGGACTGCTGGTCTACAGATGCTGAAAAGAGACAAGGGTCTTTTGCAAGAGTCGACAGAGAGAGCAAGTCTTCCTCTTGATGTGGCATTCTATATTTGGACTAGCCCCTTAAACTATGAGAGAGTAAATTTATGTTTGTTAAAACCATTCATTTGTGGTATTTCTGTGATAACATAAAAGATAACTAAGAAACATAATTTTGAAAAATCATCCATTAAAAACCAATTCCACTCTGATACATGAGGCTGCCATGAGTCAGAGTCAGCTTGATGGTGAACTACTTGATTGGTTAGCTAGTCTTTAAAAATACTGCTCTGTCTCTAAAATTTAGCGTGTTTCCTTATATGGCTCACAGTCAACTTGGGAGCAGTCCAAAGTTTTAACAAATTAAATTCTTGTTTTAAAAAATGTATAAATACTAAAATGTTCCCAAACAAAAGTGTCTAGTCTCACTATTAATGCAGAGCTGTTTATATTGTTTTTTGGTTTTGTTTTGTTTGGCCCATGTGTTGCCTGAGTTATGAACTCCTCCTGTCCTGGAAATTCTCCCTGTAGCTATATTCAATGGTTTGTTTGTAAATAAATGTGATATTTAAAATGTATTCCAAGGATAGTTTTAATGAAGCTTATTACTGAAATTCATTTTGAATTTCTAAGTAGTAAGTACTTCCTCCAAGGACTATTTGTGTATGGTGGTGGTATGCTGTGAAGTGGTTTCCCACTCATGGTGACCTTGAGTCAGTTCTGACTCATAACCACCCTATATAGCGTTTCCAAGGAGCAACTGGTAAGTTTCAATCAAATTGCTAGAATTCTTCAATTTCACCGTCACTGGACTTAGTAGTGGTTGGTGCATAAATCTGAATAGTATTGTTATTAACTGGTCTTCCTTGTAGGTGTATGGATACTGTCCTATCACTGACTGCATTGTACTTTATGACCAATCTTGATATGTTATTTTTGATCATGAAAGCCACTACATTCCTCCTCAATTTGTCATTCACGACATAGGAAGCTTTGTGATTGTAGATTCAGAATGACCAATGCCAGTCTATTTCATGTTCACTAATGCCTAGGATATCCAAGATTGTGCATTCCTTTTCATTTTTGAAAACTTCCAAATTTCCTATATTCGTATTTCATACTTTCCATGTTTCAATTATTATTGGATGATTACAACTGTTTCTCTTCATTTTCATGTGTGCCCCATCAGCAAATGAAAGTGGCAAAGCCTTCAATCCCTTTGTGTCATCCCAGTCAACTCTATTTTGAGGAGGCAACTATTCCCTAGTAGTATCGCCTTCCAACCTGAAGGTCACATCTTCTGGCACTATATCTGATAATCTTCTGTTGCTCTTCATCATGTTTCCATATTCATTATTCTGGTGCTCGCAGTGTTCTACTCTTATGCATGAAGTTTTTTCAGTGACGAATTATTTGGTAGTCCATCACTCCTTCTTCCTAGTCTGTCTTTGCCTGGAAGCTCAGCTGAAATCTGTCCACCATGGATGATCCTGCTGATATTTCAAATATCTATGGCATAACTTCCAGATTCACAGTAACACGCAAGCTGCCATAGTACGACAAAGTGACAGAGTGATAGATAAAAAAAAAAAAAAAAAAAAAAAAACTTAACGTTGTTATTAAATACCGTGGAGTTGGTTCCGACTCATAATGACCCTGCACAGGGTTTCTTCTTCTTTTTTTTTATGTTTTATTGTGAATTATGTGATAGTTTACATGGAAAAATATTAGTTTTATATTCATTCTATCGCATAATTTTTCATTGCCATGGTTACAATCCCCTCCATGTATCATCAACCAACCAAAGGGTATACACTACAAGCCCGCACCCCAGTCATCAGCACACAACCCCTCTCCTTCTCTGGATCTAATGTCCCCAGCTGCTTCATCTCTCCATGTCATCGTCTCTGCCTCCATCTCAGACATCACTGATTCTCTGGGTAGGGTCCCGCTCTCCGCTCTTCTCCATTGATGGTCCCAGGGACCTCCGCTCCTAGACTGAAAAGTTAATCACTTCCCTCCTAGCTATAAAATGTCTACCATTACATTTCCAATCCTCACAATCAGTACTGATAACAGTTATTCACTATTGTATCACATGAGACCTAGCTCATTAATGTTTAGGTTCTCAGTATTTATGTATTTTACTTCATTTTTGGCAACTTCTAATTTTCTTAGTTTCATATTTTGTACATTCCACAGTAATTATTATCATGTTTCCAGAAGTTTATTTGCATTTTGAGTCTTGCAGCATCAAAATGTGGTGATCCATTGCCCCATCCACATTATTTAGATTAACACTTTTTTGAGAAGGCAGCTCTTCACTAGACATATTTTGAGTGCCTTTCAACCTCATTGGCTCATCTTCTGGCACTATAACAGAGAGTGTTCTGCTACAATTTATAAGGTTTTCATGCATCTTTTTTTTTTTTTTAATTTAAGGATTTTATTGTGGATTGAGTAAACATTTACAGGGCACATTATTAGTTTTACATTCAACAAATCATACACCTTGTTTCATTACAATGATTATAATTCCTTCCATGTACCATCAGTTAACAGTATTTCTCTCTATCCATTTTAGCTTTTTTTTTTAAAAAAAAAACACCACTCAGGAATATATAATAATTTACATCTCCAAAGGGCACATTCTGAAAGTCTGCTCCTGACCACCAGCTCTTAGTCCCTCTCTTTCCATAAATCTAGAGTTCTGAGCTGCTCCCCCTCTCCACCTCCATCTCTGTCTCTGCTGCTTCTCTGGATAAGGTCCTGCATTCTGCTTGTGCAC
Source organism: Chrysochloris asiatica (assembly GCF_000296735.1). Classification (NCBI taxonomy): domain Eukaryota; kingdom Metazoa; phylum Chordata; class Mammalia; order Afrosoricida; family Chrysochloridae; genus Chrysochloris; species Chrysochloris asiatica. The sequence continues at coordinate 10,989,393 of NW_006408591.1, read as the reverse complement.
TTCTCTTTTGATGGTCTAAGGGTCCTGTGCTTCTGGACTGCAAGTTTTGTTACAAAACTTCTACCTTTACAATTGTGACAGTCGCAATTAGTCATGATAACAATTACTCACTATTGAATCATATGACTCTTATCCCCATCTCTTTGCACCAGACCCATCTAGACAAGATGACAGCTATTCAGTGGGGACTCTTTATCCCCCGCTCCATACTCTTAAACTAAACTCCCTCTTGAAACCTTGTAAGTCAGTCACTTTGTGCCTTTATTGCCCCTTCATTTTAGGTAACCAATTTCTAAGTTGCCCATGCCTATCTACCCTGTTTACAGAGGGGATAGCATTGATACTTGATGTGAAGACTCTTTCCCTCTTTGTTGGTACTTAGAGTAGCTACCACTCTGAGTATAGGACAGTTTCATCACATTGAAGCAATTTACCCTTGTTTCCTTTATCCAAAAAAAATCTTCCTCTAGTCAAGTTCTGATTATTGAGCCCTCGAGGCCAGGTCAAAATGATACTGTATGCAAGTTTATGTGTCTTGTGCATCTCCCCTCACTTCATATCAGCTGGATACTCCACTCTCAGCTCTAGCCATCTGTGGCTAAGTCCTTGTTCATGGGCTCAAGTGTCCTTAGGTCTCACCACACTGTGAACCAACAGCCCTTCCTCTTCTCTCTCTCATCTCCAGGTAAATTGGATTCAATGGACTGGAGTTGAACTCAGCCCATTTCTTCATTGATGCCTTTCCACCTCTTCCACTCACCAGTAGACCAATGTGGTCACCAGCAAGCTTACATGCTCATTTGTATATTCCCTTTGAGTTTCAGTCTTAGGGGGGAGTTTGTCCTGAAGGCACTTGATTGCTAGCCTTGATGTCTTCCTGGCGAACAGCTTGCTTATTGTTGTAGTAACCAGTCATGCTGACATTTTTGTTTTGGATTTTTCCTGATGATCTTTCTTTGAAGATGTATCTTCTGTCACTGTCACTAGCTGTTCCAGTCTGCTTGTCCTTTCTAGTGGGACTGTCCCACCTCATAAAGTTCTGGATGGGACTCAGGATTCCACCTAAGGTCCTATGCTCTGTAAAGGCTCCGCAAAAGGCCTATTTCACTGGGCAAGTTGTAGAACCCCTTTTAGGTATCCCAATAAGTTATAGACTGAAGACGGGCTTATAAGTTTTCCCTAGTCATATTTCCCAACATTCCTTTCTATCCCACTCAAGTGTCTATTTTACA
>NW_006408591.1:10986619-10988061 GCF_000296735.1 Chrysochloris asiatica | reverse complement strand
TCCCTGTATCCCAGAGCCCTGTTGTTCCAAGGTTGAGTATGCATCACTATTTACCTTTGTCCCACTAGGCCATGCAAACCTGTCTCAGTGTTTCCCTATCTATCTTGTTCTTCTGCCTCCTCCCCCCTTCTTGCATGGCCCTCCCCAACACCCAAACTAAACCCCCCACCCCAACCCCTTTGTGGTTACCTTATATTCCATTAGCTCTACCCTACATGTAAGACAGTCTATTTTATCCAGTAATCTACCTGACCTTTACACCACCTGTATCTCTGTTTCCTCTGTGTTTACCTTCTTTCACATTGTAATTGTTTTGATCATAGACTGACCTCTCAGACCCTCTGTTCTTATCATTTTATTCTGTTCTTGACTCTTCTATTTGTCAACTGAATTTAGGGTGATGCTGCCATGTACGTCATTCTGTAGTTGTTGTCTGTTCTTGTTGGTTCTCAGTCCACAGAACTTCCTTTAGGGTGTTTTTCATAGCAGGGTTGGCTTTGGCAAAATACCTTAGCTTCTGTTCATCTTGGAATATTTTGATTACACCATCATATTTGATTGACAGCTTTTCTGGGTAGAGGATTCTTGGGTGGCAGTTTTTTTTCTTTCTGGGTTTTATATATGTCTCCCCATTGCCTTCTTGCCTGCATGGTTTCTGTTGAGAAATCTGAGCTTAATATGATTTGCTTGCCTTTGTATGTTACAGTTCTCTTTTCCCTAGCTGCTTTCAAGATCCTGTCCTTATCTTTGATTTTGGAGAGCTTGATTATTGTATGTCTTGGTGATTGTCTTTTAGGGTCTATCCATCCTGGGGTTCGTTGAGCTTCTTGAATGCTAATTTTTTCAATTTTCATGATGTTAGGAAAATTTTCCTCCAGAAGCTCTGTGGACTTGTGTGAGTCTTCCTGTTTCAGAATGCCAATAATTCTTATGTTATTCCTCTTCATGTTGTCCAACATGAATCTTAGGTTTTCTTCAGATTTTTTTATCCTTTTTTGTGTTTGCTCTTCTATCTTAGTAGTGTTGAGAGATTTATCTTCTGGCTCACTAGTTCAGGCTTCTATCTCTTTGGTTCTACTCCTTTGCCCTTTCAGTGTATTGTCCATTTCTGATACTCTATTATTAATCGTTTGGACCTCTTTCTATAGGTTTTGAATTTTTCCCAATGCTGTATCTTATTTGATTGTTCCTGTCACGCTTTCCTGACTTCTTCCTTATTTTTCTCAACTCCATTATATAGTGTTTTGATACATTTTATAATCATTTTTCTGAATTCCTTCTCAGGCATTTCCAAAGCCTGCCCACCTTCCAGTATGGAGTGTAAGTCTACTTCCAGCTCATTTGCCTCAGTCACTTTATCTCATTTCTGGACATGTGCAGATATGGTCATCTGCTTCTGTTTTTTGGGCACCTTCAGGGGTTATCTGTGGCCTTAATACTTA
>NW_006408591.1:10981690-10986519 GCF_000296735.1 Chrysochloris asiatica | reverse complement strand
CATGTGCAGATATGGTTACATGCTTATGTTTTTGGGGGCATATTCAGGGGTTATCTGTGGCCTTAATACTTAGATGGGTGTGTATTTTGGTATTTTTTATGTTTTCTGATTGCCTCCAGGTAGATGTGATCAGGAAATGGGCTTCCCTTTTCACTGTTCTTCTTGAGAAATGTCAAGATGCCACTGTTGGTTGTTTTGCCGTAGCTTAGCATTTAATTTTCGGCCTATTTCCTTTTTAGTCTGCCTGTCCCACTCCACAATCCCTGTTTATGCCTTTTTTTTCCTAGTTATAAACAGTTCAGGGCCGGCTGTGGCCGTTATATTTTGAATGGAAACTGTCTCTTTAAATTTCGAGGAGATCTGTGTGCTTGTGTAGTAGAACCCTCTGAGGGTGGGGCTGGGATGTCCACTAGCTCAGGCATTCCTATAGTCACTAGAATGGAGGTACGCAGACAGCAAGTGACCAATGAACAGATACCAAAAGAAAAGAATGCCCACACCTTTATCTCTGCAGTTCTGTCAGGCGTCTGTGGCTGCTCTGATCCTTCCCTCACTTGGTCTCACCCAAGATGGCAGCTCCTGGAGCAGAGCAGCTGAATTAGTAAGCAGTGGCTTTCTTACTTCTGCTACAAATTCCCCTAGCAGTAAGCCTTCCAACCTTCTAGATATTCCTTTATATATGGTTCAGAGTTCTGGGATCATCCCCTGAGCTTGCTTGGTTCTGTATTCTGTGTTGTTGCTGACTGAGCTCCTTTACTGCACTTCCACCCAAGCTGCCATCTTGTTTGTTCTCTAGAATACTGTTTTAGAGTATGAAATCTGAACACCTTTTGCCTGTGAATGACTATAGCCAGGCAGAGTTTAGTTCTAGCTTGTGCCTAGATTTATATTCAGATGCCAATTTTTCTTGAGTACCTCATACACTTCCTGCCAGAGTTAGAAACACAGCATATTTAAAAGTAGGTTTCCTTTTTTTTTTTTTTTTAAGAAGCAGTTTGTCAGGTCCTTCTTCCTAGTCTGTAGTTAGTCTAGAAGTTCTCCTGAAATTTGTCCAGAATGGTTGATACCCAGAACATCAGTGCCATATATTCCATCATCACAGTAACTCCCAATCCACCACTGTATGACAAACTGACTGATGAGTAATGGGTTCCATTAGAAAATATATCAGTTAGAATTTTTAAAAAAGAATCATTTAGTTGTATAAAATCTTTAAAAATATGTTCTCTATCTTTTAGGTTTCATGCTATCGACATCATTAGGTTATCACTTATCTGTAAGTTTGCTGTATTGTGGTGGCTCAATACAGTGATACTAGAAACTAGGCAATTTTCTATGGAAAGACTACATTGGACCTTCATACTAAGACATATTGCAGTAAAAGTCCTGGAGACCTCCTTCCAATAATTAGTGAATGAAAATAGCATCTATCACACACACACACACAAAAACATTGTCAGTTTGCTTGATTTATGCACATCATTAGGAAGTATCAATGTCTACAGTTAAAAAACAACAATAACAACAAACATGTTTGATAAAGTAGAGGGACAGAGGTTGAAGGAGGCTCTTGACGAGATAGTTTTGCACAAAAGTTATTATGATAAATTTGAGCATGTTGGCATTGTTCCATCTCTTGTATATTAGATTGTCTTGATTCAAGGAATCAACCATTCCCTCTGTCTCTCTATTTTCCTATCAATCAATCTATCTATCTCTATTGCATATAAGGGATTTAATAAAAATCTGTTTTTATTAAGTTCCAAATTAAGGGCTGTGGCTCTGTAGGCGAGCCATTAGACTGCCTACCACAATTTTATCAGTTCAAATCCACCAAGTGCTCCACAGGAGAAAGATGAGGCTTTCTGCTTCTGAAAAAATGTATCGCCTTGCAAACCCTACACACGATAGCTATGAGTCAGAGCCAAGTAGATGGCACTTAACAACAAGTTTCTCTCTGTAAATATATCATGAGGAATTAAATAAAAATTTATTTTTATATTATATATATATGTGTGTGTGTGTGTGTGTGTGTGTGTATTTTTGTATGAATGCTCCAGAACATATATTTAGTGTTTAATGTATTTTATTCTTATTGGCTATAATTAATCTGGATTATCTCCTGGTAACTCCATAATCAAGATTTTGAAAAATAATATATTTAATAAAATATTTTTCATTATATTATCCCATAATTTAAAGTTTCTTTTACTTTAATTCAATTTCTTCTGAAAGAACAATCAGTGCACAAATATACAATGTCAGTCAGCCTCCCTCAGAGATCTTTTATGAAGACTGCATTTTTCTTTAACTACATGATTGAGTGAGTGACCTCTGTCCTCAGTATATATAATACATTAAAAGCCTTAAATTCAATACTTTAATCATCAATACTTAAAAGAAACATCCCATTCTGAGTTCTCTGGACAGGCTATAAGATGTACATTTTAAAACGACTTCTTAGAAACTGAATTATCAAAGAGAATTATCATGTACATAACATCTAGCTGAGAGAAGCTCTTACCCAATAGGGTCTGAATAAATTAATTCCCTAGATATAAAGATTATTTTTTTAGCATGTATGACTTATATTTTTAACCAGACACAAAGCATCAATTTATAGTCAAACCAAGTGTGTCTATAAATCTTTTAAAGAAATTAGGCAGAAATCTAAATTGATCTATCCTAATGATAGCACAAAACACCCCAGTTTCATAAGTCATAATTTGTTAACACAAAACTGTAATTAATAACACTCTATGTAGACATTTTAAAGATTCCTCATGTTATAAATGATCAAACAGAAAATGTTGGTATAGTAGGTGACCTTTTGTAATATTTTTCATATGTCATGTTTTAAGGCATATTTTCCAACTACTGATTCTTCCTCTTTGCTCCCAAACTTTGCATTCCAATCACCGGTAATGATCACTATATCTTGATTGCATGTTTGATCCATTTCAGATTGAAGAAGTTGGTAGAATTCTCCTATTTCATCCTCACTGGTTGGTGTATAAATTTGAATAATAGTGGTATTAACTGGGCTGTCCTGTAGGCATATGGATATTATCCTATCACAGGCAGAGTTGTACCTCATGACTGATCTGCATATGTTCTTTTTGACAATGAATGTGACACCATTCCTCTTCAATTTGTCATTCCTGGCATATTAAGCCATGTGGCTAATACTAGTCCATTTCAGCTCACTAATGCATAAGATATCAATGTTCATTTTTCATAACCTCCAATTTTCTCAGATTTATGCTTTCTACATTCCATGTTCCAATTTCCAATGGATGTTTGCAGCTATTTCTCTTCATTTTGAGTTGTGCCCCATGTGCAAATGAAGGTCCTGTGGGCTTTTCTCTCATGAGCTTTACTCCATTCACGTCATCGCAGTCAACTCTATTTTGAGGAGTCAGCTCGTCCACAGTTGCATTTTGTGTGCCTTTCAACCTGAGGGGCTCATTTTCTGGCACTATATCTGACAGTGTTTCTTTGCTATTCATAAGGTTTCCAGTGACTAAATATTCAATAGTAGTTTGTCCTTTCTTCTTCCTAGTCTGTCTTCATCTGGAAGCTCATCTGAAAACTGTCCACCATGGGTGACCCTCCTGGTATTTAAAATACTGGTGGCATAGCTTTCAGAATCACAGCAACTCACAAGCCACCACAGAATGACAAACTGGCCAAAAAATGGTGGAAATCATTGGACAATCTCTTTGATATCCCATGCGAGTAAAATTTTATTAAAGGTAATACAGCAACAGCTGCAAGCATACATTAACAGAGAAATTCCAGAGGTTCAAGACAGCTTCGGAAGAGGTTATGGGATGAGGAACATCATTGCTGATGTCTGTTCGATCTTGACTGGAAACAGAGAATATCAGAAAGATGTTTACCTGTGTTTTATTGACTATGCAAAGTCTTTTGATTGTGTGCATCATGACAATCTATGGAAAACATTGCAAAGTATGAGTATTCTGGACTACTGAATTGTGCTCATGAAGAATCTGTATATGGACCAAGAGGCAGTTGTTTGAACAGAACATGGGAACACTGAATGGTTTAAAATGAAGAAAGGTGTGTGACAAGGTTGGATTCTTTCACCATACCTATTTAACCTGTATGCTGAGCAAATAAACTGAGAAGCTGGATTATATGAAGAAAAATGCGGTGTCAGGGTGTAGGTTGACTCATTAGCAACCTGCAATATGAAGATGATACAAACTTGCTTGCTGAAAGTGAAGAGGACTTAAAACATTAACTGATGAAGATCAAAGAGCATAGCCTTCAGTATGGATTACATCGCATTGTGAAGAAAACAAAAATCCTCACCACTGGACCAATAAACAACATTCTTATCAACAGAGAAAATATTGAAATTGTCAAGGACTTCATTCTTCTTGGATCAACTATCAAGAAATCAAAAGATCAACACCCATTAAGGGGAAGTGAGGGAAAAACAGCAATGAAGCGGTGAACTAAGCCCTACAACGTTCAATAGACTTCTGTGAACCCAGGTGAAGACCTGGTTGGCCAGCAGTGTGGCAAGACGTGGGGACCCTTGGGCCCAGAGTCAGTGACATAGCCACAGAGGAATAGAGTAGAGAGTGAAGCATCCAGCTGATAAGAAGAGAGGGCATATGCATAAGAACACCCACACTTGCAGGTAATACCTACTTGTCCTGGCTTCGATGACTGGATGATCGGACCTCAACCAGAAGTAAAAAGAAGAGGAAAAAATATGTATGTGTGTGTATATATATATTCTCATACAATTTGATGAACTTGACCTACACCTATGGAAGCAGTAGCTCAAAAGAGGG
>NW_006408591.1:10973805-10980745 GCF_000296735.1 Chrysochloris asiatica | reverse complement strand
TGAAGAACAAAGATGTCTTCTTGAAGACTAAGGTGTGCCTCATCCAAGCCATGGTATTTTCAACAACCTCATATACATGTGCAAGCTGGACAAAAATAAGGAAAACCATAGAAGAATTGATGTTTTTGAGTTATGGTGTTGGAGGAGAATACTGAAAGTTCCATGGACTGCCAAAAATCCAATAAATCTGTTTTGGAAGAAGTGCAGCCAGAGTGCTCCTTGGAGGCCAAGATGGCTAAACTTCATCTCTCATAATTCAGACATATTGTCAGTAGAGACCAGTTGCTGGAGAAGGATATCATGTTTGGCAAGGTGGATGGTCAGAGAAAAAGAGGAAGACCCCCAATGAGATGGATTGGCCAAGTAGCAGCATCGATGGACTCAAGCATGGCAACAATAGTGAGGCTGGCCCAGGATGGAGCAGTGTTTCGTTCTGCTGTGTGTAAGGTCACTATGAGTTGGTACCAACTCGATGGCACCTAACAAAAACAAGAAGGCATATTTTATAATCTGTAAATTTATTAATTATACATGTAGTTACTAATTTATGATAGGATTCTATTCTGACAACTCTGTTTTAAGCTGTTTCTGACATAAGTTGATTCTCTTTCTCTTTTTAAGTTCTTATTATCAGCATACTTATAAAACTTAACCACTGGATCAATAACCAACATTCTTATCAATGGAGAAAAGATTGCAATTGTCAATGACTTCATTATTCTTGGGTCAACCATCAACATTCATGGAAGCAGTAGTCAAGAAATAAAACGACATATTGCATTATGCAAATCTGTTGTACAAGACCTTTTTAAAGTGTTGAAGAGCAAAGATGTCAGCTTGATGACTAAGGTGTGCCTGACCCAAGCCATGGTATTTTCAATAATTTCATATGCATGCTAAAGCTGGACAGTGAATATAGAAGACCATAGAAGAATTGATGCTTTTGAGTTATGGTGTTGGAGGAGAAAATTGAAAGTGCCATGGGCTGCCCATAGAACCAACAGATCTCTGTTGGAAGAAGTGCAGCCAGAGTGCTCCTTGGAGGTCAAACTTCATTTCTCATACTTCAGACTTATTGTCAGGAGGGACAAGTCCCTGGAGAAAGATAGCATATTTGGTTAGGTGAAGGGTCAGAGAAAAAGAGGAAGACCTCCAGAGAAATGGATTCACCAAGTGGCAGCATCAATGGGCTCAAGGGTGGCAACAATTGTGAGGCTGACACAAGAGTGGACAATGTTTTATTCTGCTGTACATAGGGTTGCTATGTGTCAGTTCCGACTCGATGGCACTTAACAAAACAATGGACTTATAAATCTGGTTTTTATTTGTCTTTGGTGGTTGGAAACAGTACCTATAGACAGTACCTATAAAAATTTGTGATTTAATATCTGAGAATAATATCAGGACTGAAATATTGTATGCAATCCCAAAACCCCACAAACCCTCTTGGTTTTAAGTTCAGAGTCATAACATCCCAAATATACCATAAGTCAGGAGCTCTGGTAGTGTAGTGGTTATGAATCAGGCTGCTAAACTCAAGGTCGGCAGTTCGAATCTACCAGCTGTTCTATGGGAGAAAGATGAGGCTTTCTGCTCCCATATAGATTTGCAACTTCAGAAACTCTGTGTAGGGTCACTATGAGTCTGAACCGACTATGTGGTACTTAACAACTATAATTAGGGAAAACACTTTATCATCTATTTAGGAGGGTAGCCTAATTTTTAAATAGAAATTTTATTTTTTTATTTCCTGCAATCAATCATGGTGTAGATGGTTCCAACTCTTAGCAATCCTGTATAGGGTTTTTAAGACTGTAAATCTTTATGGAAGTAAAAAGACTTATCTTTCTCCTGCAAAACAGCTGGTAGTTTTGAACTGCTAACCTTAAGGTTAGCAATGTGACTTGTAAGCACTGCACTACCAGAGCTACTGCCATCAACCATAGGCAAAAGGATTTCTGATACCCTAGAAAACAAATAATTCTCATGTTGGTATTTATCCCTGATTAACCAAAATTGATGAAGGTGCTATAGAATAAGCACTGGATTGCTAACTGCAAGGTTTGTGGTTCAAACTTACCAGCCACACCTTGGAAACCTTATACATGGTTTCTATGAGTCAAAATTGATTAGATGACTCTTAACAACAAAAACAACATTCATTATTATTATTATTATTGTCCTGTAAGAAATAGGACATAAATAGTGCTGAAGACAACGATTTACAATGCAAGCAACTGGAAGCATGAAATTGCCAATTCCCAGGAAGCTCTTGCTGATGTACAAATGTGGTTACTTTCCTGGTATAGTGCTGTAAGATATGCTATAAGATACTGGAGGAATTCTAACCACTATTGTGGCAGTTCAAACCCATCAATTCCTCTTGGAAACCATTATACAGAGGCACTATTAGTCAAAAATGACTCAAAAGCCCTTAAAACAACAACATAAAATGAAATGTGTGCCGTAAATGTGTATCAGCACACTTACTTCTACTCCTAAACTTATTAATGGAAGCTACCCATTATGTTTCCTATAATTATATGCTTTTGAGTTGATTTCAATGCATGACAACCTCATTTGTCTCCGATTAGAACTGTACTCCTTATGGTTTTCAATGGTTGATTTTTTAGAAGTTCAATATGTCTTTCTTCTGAACTTCTGAGATGTTTGTAAGTTGACTCAAACATCCAACCTCTCAGTTAACTGCCAAACATGTCCATTTGAATCACCTAGAGATGCCTACCTATAGTTGTTGTTGGTGCCATCCAATCAGTTCCAACTCCTGGTGACTCCATGCAAAATAGAATGAAACACAGCCTGACACTGCAGCATCCTCACAATTTCTGTTACACTAGAGACTGTTAATGTTGCCACTGTGCCTATCCATCTCATTGGTGTGTCGTCCTCTTTTTTGCTGATGATCCATTTTATCAATCATGTTGTCCTTCTCCAGGAACTAACCTCAACTGATAACACTTCCAAAGTATGAGAGACAAAGTCTGGTCATCCTGGATTCTAAAGAGCATTCTGGCTATACCTCTTCCAATACAGATTTGTTTGCTCTTCTGGCAGACCATGATTCATTTTAAATTCTTCCCCAACACTATATTTCATATGTATCAATTATTCTACAATATTCCTTATTCTTTATTCAACATTCACATGTGTGTGAAGTGATTGAAAATACCATGACTAGGGTCAGGCACATCTGAATCCTAAAACAGACATAGTCAAGTTGCATATTTATTGATTTTTCATAGGAGTATTCTGGAACACTTAATTATGCTCATGAGAAATCTGTACCTGGACCAAGAAGCAGTTGTTTGAACAGAACATGGGAATTTGAATGGTTTAAAATTTAAGAAAGGTGTGTGACAAAGTTGTATTCTTTCACCATACTTATTCAACCTGTATGCTGAGCAAATAATCTGAGAAGCTGGGTTATATGAAGAAAATTATGGCATCGGGATTGGAGGAAGACTCATTAACAACCTGTATTATGCAGATGATACAACCTTGCTTCCTGAAAGTGAAGAGGACTTAAAATATTTACTGATGAAGATCAAAGAGCACAGCCTTCAATATGGGTTACATCTCAATACAAAGAAAGCAAAAATCCTCACCACTGGACCAATAAACAACATTCTTATCAATGGAGAAAAGATTGAAGTTGTCAAGGACTTCATTATTCTTGGATGACTATCAATACTCACGAAAGCAGCAGTCAACAAATCAAACAACATATTGCATTAGTGAAATCTGCTGCACAAGACCTTTTTAAAGTGTTGAAGAACAAAGATGTCAGCTTGAGGACTAAGGTGTGCCTGACCCAAGCCATGGTATTTTTAATAATTTCATATGGATATGAAAGCTGGACAGTGAATAAAAAAGGCCATAGATGAATTGATGCTTTTGAGTTATGGTGTTGGAGGATAATATTGAAAGTGCCATGGGCTGCCAAAAAAACCAATAGATCTGTTTTGGAGGAAGTACAGCTAGAGTGCTCCTTGGAGGCCAAGATGGCCAAACTTTGTCTCTCATACTTTGGACATATTGTCAGGAGGGACCATTCGCTGGAGAAGGATATCATGTTTGGTAAGGTGGAGGGTCAGAGAAAAAGAGGAAGACCCGCAAAGAGATGGTTAGCCCAAGTGGCAGCATCGATGGGCTCAAGTGTGGCAACAATAGTGAGGTTGGCCCTGGATCGGGCAGTGTTTCATTCTGCTGTGCATAAGGTCATTGTGACTTGGTACCGACTCTATGACACCTAACAACAACATTGTTGTTGTTGTTGTTGTTAAATGCCGTCGAGTCGTTTTCGACCCATAGCGACCCTGTACAGGGTTTCCGAGGGTGTGAATCTTTACGGGAGTAGAAAGCCTCATCTTTCTCCCGCGGAGCAGCTGGTAGTTTCGAACCGCTGACCTTAAGGTTCGAGGCCCGATTCGTAACCACTATGCTACCAGAGCCAATAATATCTTTCTGATAGTTTCTGATTTCATCCAAGATCCTTTTGATGTCAGCAATTATATTCCTTGTTCCACATCTTTTTCTGAATCTGGCTTAAATCTCTGGCAGTTCCAGTCAATGTACTACTGCAGTTGTTTTGAATTATCTTTAGCAAAGTTCTGTTAACATGTGATATCTGTGATATTGTCTGATGATTTCTGCATCTGTTGGGTCACATCCCTTTGGAATGGGCCCAAATTGGATATTTTCCAATCAGTGTGCCAGGTAGCTGTCATACAAATTTCTTTCCATAGATGAGTGAGTGCCAATGCCTTCAGTGTAGCTTGGACTTCTTCCATCAATACCATTGTTATTAAGTGCTTTCAAGTCAGTTCCTACCCATAGCTTTTAATTATTTGTGTATAAAGAATCAAATCAGTTTTTGAGATGCTCTCTAAATTCAGGTGGGATATGATCAAGGTCATATTTTTGTTCTCATGCACTTATTTTAACTTTATTCAGCTTCAGTTTGAACTTGCATATGACCAATCGATGGTCTTTTCCACAATGTGCACCTGGACTTGTTTTGGCTCATGATATGGAGCTTTTTCACTGTCTCTTCACACAGATGTAGTCAATTTGATTTCTGTGTATTCCATCTGGTGAGATAGATGTGTATAGACATCTTTTATGCTGTCTACGAATAAGTCACTGGTCTAGAAAAATATATTATTTGATTTCCAGCATGGTTTCTATCTCAAACTACTGATCTTTAGTCTGTATTTCCATCCTTTGCATTCCAGTAAGCATTAATTATCTTTATTCCATGTTTGATCAGTTTCAGACTGAAGACGCCTATAGAATTCTTCAGCTTCATCATCTATGGCTTTGGTGATTAGTGCATAAATTTGAATAATAGTGCTTTGTGTACTAAAATGTGGGAAATTAACCTGACAACAATCTAGGTACTTTTCACCTCAGTGAAATCTCTGTGGATTCAGTGATATGGTGCATTTTGAAATATTTCTACTAAGGTGGTAGATAAGTTACTGCATTTGGCCCAACCCAAAACTAAATCAAGATACATAACAGTATGTGGGCCTTGTTAGATTTTGGAAGAAACATACGCCTCTTTTGAGTGTGCTACTCTGGTCTATTTTTCAAATGACTCCAAAAACTCCTAATTTTGTGCAGGACTGAGAACAGGAAATGCTTCTGAAACAGGTTCAGGTTGCTGTGCAATCTGCTCTGCTGATTGACCCATACATTATGCCAAGTGTGCTTGAAGTGTCGGTGGTACATAGAAATATAGTTTGATGTCTTTGGCAGACCCCCTATTGGTTAATTTCATTTAAAGCCCTAATATCCTCTGTAAATAACTACTCTCCTTTTGAGAAACAGCCATAGACTTGTTTCTGGGTCTTATTAGAAACCGAATACCTAAGCATGACATTCATCATGTGACATCAGCTATCCATTATGAGCTGGATGTTGTTTGACCCACAGAGTAATAAATTTGGTTGGGTACTGCAGCATTCCATCATTAAATGGAAATAATATATACAAGACCAAGCTCGAACAAGACCTGAAGGCACAAGTAAGGTGCATGAGGAAGTGGCCCAAATGTCCATGGTCTCCAATCATAACACATTACTTGCCCTCTCACAGTCCAAGCTTAAACACTCAATTGGAATTCTTGATGACAAGTTGACAGATGGTTCTGCTCAATGTGCAAACACCATACAAAAGTGTACAGCAACAGCACTATATCCCCTTCCTGATATTTCCTTGAAGGATTTTGATGAAGGAAAATTCTCCCAATGGTGAGAACGTCAAGCAATGTGCCTGATTGCTAATTTTTTTTGGAAGGAGAAATGACCAGATGTGTAACTGTATGCTGATTCATGGTCTGTGGTCAATGGTTGGGCTGGGTGGTCAATGACATGGAAGTAATTGGAAAATTGGTGACAAGAAAGTGTGGAGAAGAGCTATGTGGATAGACTTCTTTGAATCAGCCCCCAAAGTGAAGATAGCTGTGTCATGTGAACATGACAGAGGAGGATTTTAACAATTGGACAGGATGACACATTCTATGGAAATTAATCATCCTCTTTCTTCAGCCACTCTTGTCATTTCCCAATGGGCTCATGAACAAAGTGGTCATGGTGGCAGTGGTGTAGATTATGCATGGATTAAGCAGCATGAGCTTCCACTCACCAAACCTGTCTTGACTACAGTCACTGCTGAGTGTCCAATCCAGCAGCAACAACAACCAACACTGAGTGTGTGATATGGGACCATTCCTTGGGGATATCAGGAAGGCCAAATAAAAACTTATGTATTTGAATAATGGTGTTGATGAAGACTATTAAATATACCATGGGGTACCAGATGAACACACAAATCTGTCATGGAAGAAATGCTCCTTGGAAGCCAGAATGGCAAGAATTTGTCCTGTTGCGGACCGTGTAAGACTGGTCAGAGGTTC
>NW_006408591.1:10959149-10973454 GCF_000296735.1 Chrysochloris asiatica | reverse complement strand
CAATGGGGACAACGCCCTCAGACCACCCTGGGTTCAATCAGTTTGATCCAAGTGAAGGTTAAACCCAGTAAGGAAGAAAGGAATATTGGTTTAAGTAAGGTTTACTGGCTTAACTTATCTTAAAGATTGTCTTGTCTGAATAATACCATTCTTCTGTAAAGATCCCTCTCCGCTTGGTGTGAAGCTCCTTCCCTGAATAAAGCAGAGGCCCAGGCCTCCCCAGGTGTGCATTACTGGTTGGAAGGCATGGAGTGAAGATTGCGGTGCATTACGGGTTGGAAGGTATGCAGTAAAGATTGCAGGGCAGTGAGTTGCTGCCTGCAGAGGCCACGATGGCTGTACTCCCAAGCCTACCCACGTGATGCATCCACCCTGGCTTTGGGGTTCCTCATTGTCTCCCTCCTTCTGTTTGTCTGTGTATTCTTTCGCTATCCCTATCGCTGCTGGATGTCCCCTCCTCGTGAACCAAACACTCGTGAACAACACAACTATGTCGAGGGTTTTTGAATAATGGTGTTGATGAAGACTATTAAATATACCATGGGGTACCAGACGAACACACAAATCTGCCATGGAAGAAATGCTCCTTGGAAGCCAGAATGGCAAGAATTTGTCCCTCATGCATTGGACAGGTTATTAGGAGTAACTAGTTCCTTAAGAAGGACATCATCCTTGGAAAAGTGGAGCGTCAGTGAAAAAGAGAAAGATCCCCAAAATAATAAACTGCCACAGTGATAGCAACAATAAACTTTAATGTAACAACAGTTGTGATGATGGCATATTACCAAGAAGTGTATCCTTCTATTGTGCATAGGGTCACAAGGGTCAGAACCAAGTAGATGACAGCAAACAACAACAAATGATAAGAGTACTTACTTATTAAGATTATTAATATAAAATGAATACGCTAATATAAAACATTTAGAACAGCACCTAATGTATATTGCGACCTCAATAAAATTTAAAAATTAATCTGATCTCTAAACTCATAAGTATAAAATCTAAGAATATCAAATTGAGAATTCTTAAAGATCAATCTGTTTCAACTATTTTTTCCCCTTGTAGTAACTTATTTCCTCTAGGGTAATCTAAATGAATTGGCTTGCTCAGTGTCGGACATTTAAATGTCACCAGTGAATCCAGGCCACCACTTGTCTGACAGTAATGCTATGGTGACTTGTGTGTCACTAAGATAATGTAGGCTGTGCCATTGGTATTTTAAATACCACTGGGATTTGGTGCACAGATTTCAGTGGAACTCCCAAACTAAGAAATGCTAGTTGAATGGAGAGGCAGACTTCTTCTGAATCTCTTTCTCTAAAACTTTTATAAACAGCAGCAGAACACTGTCAGGTATATTGCAAGAAAATGAAAATATTGTGAAAAGCAGTGGAACATTGTCAGATATAATACAGAAAGATGAGGGCTACCCTCCTCCCTGCCAGGTTGGAAGACACTCAAAATGCAACAGGGGAAGAGCTGCCTCCTTCAAATCTGACAATCATATGGTTTACTATACTAGGAATTACAAACTCAAGAGAAAAGATGTCATATTTATTGTCAAAAAGAACATTTTAAGACCCAGCTTTAAGTATAATGCTATTTATAATAGAATAACAAGAAAAACCAGTTAATATCACTATTATTCCAATTTATCCATTAAAGTCAGTGATGATGAAATTGAAGAAGTCTATCAACTTCCAATGTCTTCAGAAATCTAATGTGGTGCTATAGAATAAAACCTTGACTGGTAATCACAAGGTTGGTGGTTCAAACCCACCAGTTGCTCCTCAGAAACACTATACGGTGTCGCTATGAGTCAAAAGCAACTCAATGTCATTTAACAAGAACAACAGCTTCTTCAGTCAGACATTGATCAAACATACAACCATGATGCATTGATAAATGCTCATGAGTGGAATAAAAAAGTGGGAAACAAAGACTGGTAGTTGGAACAAATAGCCTTGGTGAAAGGAATGATGCTGGATAAAAGTTTTGCATGACAAACAACGTATTCATGGCAAATACCTTTTAAAAAGGAGCTCTGGTAGCATAGTGGTTACGAAAAGGGCTGCTAATCTCAAGGTCAGCAGTTCGAAATGATCAGTAATTCAGCGGGAAAAAGATTAGGCATTCTGCTCCAGTAAAGATTTACAGCCTTTGGAAACCCTATGCAGGGCCACTATGAGTTAGAATCAACTCCACAGCACTTAACAAAAACAACAACTTTTTTAAAAACATAAAAGGTGACTATACACATGTTGTGGTGTTGGAGGAGAACACTGAAAGTGCCATGGACTGCCAAAAAAACCAATAGATCTATTTTGGAAGAAGTGCAGCCAGAGCACTCCTTGGAGGCCAACATGGCTAAGCTTCATCTCTCATACTTTGGACATATTTTCCGGAGGGAACAGTCTCTGGAGGAGGATGTCATGCTGGGTAAGGTGGAGGGCCAGAGAAAAAATCCCTAACAAGATGGATTGGCCAGGTGGCATCATTGATGGACTCAAGTGTGGCAGCAGTAGTGAGGTTGGCCCAGGATTGGACGTTGTTTCGTTCTGCTGTGCATGGGGTCACTATGAGTCGGTTCCAACTCGATGGCATCTGACAACAACAACAACAACAACAACAATACATATGTTACTGATGAAGAACAAAGAGCAAAGCCTTCAGTATGGATTACATCTCAATGTAAAGAAAACAAAAATCCTCACCACTGGACCAATAAACAACATTCTTATCAATGGAGAAAAGATTGAAGTTGTCAAGGACTTCATTCTTCTTGGATCAACTATCAACACTCACAGAAGCAACAGTCAAGAAATCAAATGACGTATTGCATTAGGCAAATCTGTTGCACAGGACCTTTTTATAGTATTGAAGAGCAAAGATGTCAACTTGAGGACTAAGGTGCTACTGACCGAAGCCATGGTATTTTCAAAAACTTCATATGCATGCGAAAGCTGGGCAGTGAATAAAGAAGACTGAAGAAGAATTGTCGCTTTTGAGTTATGGTGTTGGAAGAAAATATTTAAAGTGCCATGAGCTGCCGAAAAAACCAATTAGATCCATTTTGGAAGAAGTGCAGCCGGAGTGCCCCTTGGAGGCCAAGATGGCCAAACTTCATCTCTGATACTTCAGACATATTGTCAGGAGGGACCAGTTGCTGGAGAAAGTTATCATGTTTGGTAAGGTGGAGGGTTAGAGAAAAAGAGGAAGACCCCCAATGAAACGGATTAGCCAGATGGCAGCATTGATGGAGTCAAGCATGTCAACAGTGAGGTTGGCCCAGGATTGGGCAGTGTTTCATTCTGCTGTGCATAGGGTCGCTATGAGTCAATACCAACTCCATGGCACCTAACAACAAGAATACACATGGACCACACCAGATGGAATAACCAGGAATCAAACTTACTACATCTGTGGGAAGAGATAGAGGAAAAGTTCAATATCATTAGCCAAGCAAGGCCATGATCCAACTGTGGAATAGATCATTAATTTCTCAAATGCAAGTTCAGGCTGAAGCAGAAAAGAATTAAAGCAAGTCCATGGAAGCCTACATATGATCTTGAATTATTATACCAGAATTTAGAAACCACTTCAAGAATGGTTTTGAGGCATTAATCATTACTAACCAAAGACCAGAAGAGTTATGGGATGATTTCAAGAATATCATGAAGACAGAAAAACTCACTAAAATGACAGGAAATAAATAAAAGAGAAAAATTGATGCCCTAAGAGACTGTGAAACTTGATTTCCAGCTTAGAGATTTTTAAATGAATTAAAGAAAAAGAGGAGGTAAAAGAGCTGAGCAGAAAATTTGGAAAAACAGCTCAAGAAGACAAAGTCAAGTATGGAAGTCAAAATTAAATGCATCAAAACCTGGAGTTAGAAAACCAAAAGGTAATAATATACTCAGCAGTTCTCAAGCTGAAAGAACTGAAGAAAAACCTCAAGTCTCAACCTGCAATACTAAAGGATTTTGTTGGCAAAATAATGAATGATATAGAAAGCATCAGAAAAATATGCAAGAAATATAGTCATTGTACCAAAAAGACATGGTTAATGTTCAGCCTTTTCAAAAGGTGGTCAATGATCAAGAAATAATGGTACTAATGGAAGTAGTTCAAGTTACACTGAAGGCATTTCTAAAAATTTAATCAAGGTTCTAGTAATTGACTGGATGCAAATTGAAATATTTCAACAAACTGATGCTGCAAATGGAGTTGCTTACTCATCTATACGAAGAAATTTGATAGCTACCTGGAAAACCAATAGCAAAAGATCCATTTAACTGCCAACTCCAAATTGAGGTGACACAATAGAATGGAGAAATAATTGGACAATATCATTTATTTTGCTGAACATAATTCAAAACTGAAACATTGATAGGGAACTGCAGGTAGGCAAGCCAGATTCAGAAGAGGACATGGAACTAGGAATAATTTGCTGATGTCAGATGGATCTTGGCTGATAGAAGAGAATACTAGATAGATGTTTACTTGTGCTTTATTGACTATGCAAAGTTTTTCAACTGTGTGGATCATAATAAACTATGGACAACTTTGTAAATAATGGGCATTCCAGAACACTTAATTATGATCATGATGTTCCTATATTTAAACCAAGAGGCAGTCTTAAAAACACAACAAGGGAATTGTTTAAAATCAGGAAATGTGTGTACCACAATTATTTAACTCCACACTGAGCAAATAATCTGAGAAACTGGATTATATAAAAAAGAAAGTGGCATCAGGATTGGAGAAGACTCATTAACAACCTGGTATACACAGATGATACAACCTTGCTAGCCAGGAGCAGTGAAGTCTTAAAATGCTTACTGAAAAAGAATAAACCCTAAATGGACAAGGACATAACCATGGAGGGCTAGAATTGAAAGTGAAGCATCCAGTTTATATGAAGTGAGGGGAAACACACAAGAATGCCCAAACTTGCAGATAGTACCCATTTGACCTAGCCTCAATTGCTTCATAAATAGAACTTGAGTAGAGGAAGATTTAAAAAAAAAATTTTTTTTTGGTAAAGGAAATGCGTGTAAACTGCTATAATTTTAGGAACTTGATCTGTATTTATGGATATAGTAGCACAAAATACCAACTAAGAAAGAAGTCTTCACATCAAGTGTCAATCCTATTCCCTTTGTATTCAGGGTAGATAGGGGGCAATATAGTGGTTACGAATCGGGCTGCAAACCTTAAAGTCAGCGGTTCGAAACTACCAGCTGCTCCGCGGGAGAAAGATGAGGCTTCCGCTCCCGTAAAGATTTACACCCTCGGAAACCCTATACAGGGTCGCTATGGGTCGGAACCGACTCGATGGCACATAACAACAACAACAACAGGGGGCAATAAAGGTACAAAATGACTGGCTTCGAAGTTTTCAAGAGGGAGTTTAGTTTAAGAGTTGTGCGGTGGAAGGTAGAACCCCCACTGAAGAGTTTTCGTCTTGTCTAGATGGGTCTGGTGAAAAGAGATGGGGATAAGATTTTTTTTATTCAATAATGAGTAATCGTTATCATGACTAATTGTGACTGTCACAAATGTAAAGGTAGAAATTTTGTAACAAAAATGGGGGAGTAGTTAACCTTACAGTCCAGAAACAGAGGACCCTAGGACCATCAAAAGAGAGGAGTACAAGTAGAATTCAGGACCCAATCCAGAGACTCAGTGATACCAGAGAGGGAGGCAAAGATGAGGACACGGAGGGAGGGAGCAGCTGACTCATGGCAAGAGAGGAACTAAGTGCTGGAGTCCAGGAGGCAGGCTTGCGGAATGTGACCTTTGGTTGTTTAAATGATTATATATTCCTGAATGTTTTTGTATACAACCCCCCACCCCCCAAAAAAATGAGGGAATGGAAGCAAATAAGCCATGGTATTTTCAAGTGCCTTATATAACGAATACTGTGAAATAATTGATGCATTTCAGTTAGGGTGTTGGAGGTGCATATTTAATGTATTATGGACTGCTAGAAGAACAAATACTTCTTCTGTCTTGGAAAAATTACAGTCAAGATTTCTTTAGAAACCAGTATTGTAAGTATTTCATACTTTGGACATGTTATCTGGAGGGACCAGTCCCTGTAGAAGTAGATCATGCTTGATAAAGTGGAGGATCATCAAAGAAGATGAAGATTCCCCCAAAGAGCTAGATTGGCACAGTGGCAATTAGCTCAAGCATAGCAACAATGTGGGGATAGTACAAGACCGGGCCATGTTTCATTTGAAACTGACTGCATGGTGCCTAACAAGAGTGAACTCAGGACTCTCAGCTCTTAATGATTCTCTTATTAATTCATTTGGACAGAAACATTCTAGGTACTATTTTAGAGTTATGATACTTTTTTAAAGACTGAATTTCTACTAGGCTCATTTTAGTTCTCTAACGATATGTATCAGTTTATTTCATTGTAATCATTATATAAGGAGAAAATAAGGTACTTAAGCTGACTCTACAATGCAAAGTCAAAAGAAAGACCTCAGTTGCATGGGTAATAAGACATTTTGGTCTCCTGAAACAATTTTAAGTAAGCTTCCTGGAGGCGACTTTCACTGAAACCTGTAAAGCATCTGTTCTAGATGCTAGTAGAAATTGTATTGATAGTTTTAATTGAGTCTGTGGAGAGTATTTCAAAGGCAAAAATATTTTAAATAGTTCTTAATGCCTATGGGTGTACCCAGCAAATAATTAGTGTTTTTTTTTTTTTTTTTTTTTCTCTCTCTCTCTCAAGTGTTGCACTACCTACAGTTAATGACAGGGTAATTTCAAGGGATTCATTTAAAGTTTTATGTACTAAACAGAGTTTTGTTATCTTTTTTATTTTTCTAAGAAATGATGGAATGTATCATCAAATTATGCATTCCTTTCATACATCTTTTTTATTTATATTCTTCTGCCAACCTCTTTGTCCTCTATCATGATACTCCTAAAATAATCTTTTGACTTTAGTTTCCTTTCCCTCAGTCAGAGATACTACATAAAGTTATATTAAGGACACAGATATTTGCTTTCGGTCCAATTATTCAAATCCCAATTCCTTCCTTTTCTATATCTATGAATTGGGGGAAACTATTCAAAATTCATAAATATATTTTTGCATAAAATTTATCCCATCTTTCTTTCAGTAACTTCTCATGAATACAAAATATTGTTTCAATTGTTATTTTAAGTATCCAGTTCCACTACCAAATAATACACCCTGATAATATAATCTTGTAGTCCTGGTGTGGTGTAGGATAAGCACTGGTTACTAACCTTAAGGTCTGCAGTTCAAACATATCAGTCACTCCTTGGGATAAAGATCAGGTTTTCTGTTCCTGCAGATTTTCAATCAATAGCCATGAATGCTTATAAAATGTATCCTATGGCATACTAACTTTTTCTAATATAAAAATTTACCTACAAAATATGTAAGTAGATGCTTGTTGTATGGAGGCTTTTATTAAGAAAGAGGGCACTGTTAAAAAAGAATGTGAAAAAAACAGATTACTATAGGATTTTTTTGCAATTGTCCTTTGTCACCTTGATTTTATCTTTTCCTTTCTTGTTCTTTATACACAAGTGCTGCAAACTTGGGTGTATCATCTGCATATAGCAGGTTGCTAAAGAGTTTTCCTCCATTCCTGATGCCATGGTTTTCTTCATAAAATCTAGCTTCTCAGATTCTTTGCTTAGCATACAAATTAAATAAATATGGTGAAATAATACAACCTTGGCAGACAACTTTCCTGATTTTAAATTATTCAATATCCTTTGTTCTGTTCAAACAACTGACTCTGGATCTACTTCAATGGCATGGTTAAGTGTTCTAGAATACTCATTCTCCACAGTGTTGTCCATGAGTTGTCATGATACACAGTCACAAGCCTTTGCTTAGGCAACAAAGCAAAAGTATACCTTGTCCTGGTATTCTCTGCTTTCAGTCAAGATCCTTCTGAAGTCAGCAGTGATATCTCTAGTTTCATGCCCTTGTATGAATCCAGTCTAAACCTCTAACAGTTCCCTGTCAATGTATAGTAACAACCATTTAAAAATTGTATTTATCAAAATTACTTGCATGTGATATTAATGAAACTATTCCATAATTTCTGCATTACCATGGGTCACCTTGCTTTGTAATGGGCACAAATGTGAATCTCTTCCAGCCATTTGACCACATCTTCCAAATTTCTTGGCATAGACGAGTGAGGGACTCCAGTACTGCATGAATTTGTTAGAAGATTTCAATTTGTATTCCATCAATTCTTGGCGCTTTGTTCTTTGTCAATGCCTTCAGTGTGGCTTGGATTTCTTTCTTCAGTACCATTGGCTTTTTTTTTTTTTTTTAAGTTTCTTCTTAAGCAGTGCTTTGCTTATCCTGGCTGTTGTTCCTTTCCATATGAAACTTATAATTTTCGTTTCCATCTATTTGAAGAATGTCATTGGAATCTGGTTTGGGATTACATTATATGTGTAGATTGCTTTGGGCAGTATAGATATTTTCACAATGTTAAATTTTCTTCTTTTTTTGTTTCTTGTAATAGTGTTTTGTAGTTTTCTTTTTATAGGTCTTTTTTTCCTCTGGTTACATTTATTCCTAGATATTTCATCCTTTGGGCAGCTATTATAAATGATATTGTTTTCTTTATGTCCTTTTAAGCTCTGTCATTATTAGTATAGAGGAATCCAACTGATTTTTTATGTTGAATTTATACCCTGTGACAGCGCTGAATCTTCCAATGAGGTCTAGTAGCTTTTTTACTGAATATTTGAGGTTTTCTATATATAGGCTCATATCGTCTGCAAATAGAGTTTCACTTCCTCTGCCAATTTGGATGCCTTTAATTTCCCTGTCTTAACATATAGCTCTGGCTAAGACTTCCAGCAAACTATTGAATAGGAGTGGTGTCAAAGGGCATCCTTGTCTGGTTCCTGTTCACAGAGGGAAAACTTTCAGTTTCTCTCCATTGAGAGTAATGTAGGCTGTTCGTTTTGTATATATGCTCTTAATTATATTGAGGAATTTCCCTTCAATTTCCTATTTTGTTGAGTGTTTTTATCAGGAATGTACGTTGGATTTTGTCAAATGACTTTTTGCATCAATCAATATAATCATGTGGGTTTTCCTTTTTCTTATTTATATGATGGATTACATTGATTGTTTTTTAATATTGTACCATCCTTGCATCCCTGATATGAATCCCAATTGTTCATGATGTATTATCTTTTTGATGTGCTGCTGGATTCTGTTGGCTAGGATTCTGTTGAGAATTTTTGCATCTATGTTCATGAGAGGTATTGGTCTATAATTTTCTTTCTTAGTGATGTCCTTCCCTGGTTTGGTCATGAGAGTTATGCTTGCTTCATAAAATGTATTAGGAAGTTTCCCATCCTCTTCTATATTCTGGAATAATTTGAGTAGAATTCGTGACAACTCGTCCCTGAATGTTTGGTAGAAATCACCACTGCAGCCATTTTGTCTTGGGCTTCTATTGGTGGGGAGGTTTTTGATGACGTGTTTAATTTCTTCTATTGTTATGGGTCTGTTCAGGTCTTCTACTTCACTGTGTGTAAGTTTAGGTTGGTTGTGTTTTTCTGAAAATGTATCCATCTCTTCTAATTTTAAAATTTGTTGGAGTACAACTCTTCATAGTATTCTGTTATTATTATTTTGATTTCCTTTTGTTTTGTTGTGACATCCCAATGTGGTTTCTAATGTGTGTTATTTGTGTCTTTTCCCTCTTATTTTCTTAGGTTTCCCAGTGGTTTTTCAATTTTCATGACACTCAGTGTAATTATCAATAGGTATGAATGAATTGCTGTCATTGTGTTTGTGTGTTTGTGTGTGGTGCTGTTATTTCCTTGTTAGTTCCTTGTTTCCTTGTTCTACTCGGATCTTCATTTTCATGGTATATTGTGAATTGTATGTTCATGGTATTAACTTTCTTTGAATTTATCCTATAGTCTCCTAACTTTTCTCCTCTGTGAGCTTCTGTGATTCTTCCTGTTATGGAATGACAATAATTCTTAAGTTTTTCCTCTTCATGTTATCTAAGATGAATCTTAGACCGTCTTCAGATTTTTTTTATCCTTGTTTCTGCTTGCTTTTCTATCTTAGCAGTATTGACAGCTTTGTCTTCCAGCTCACTGGTTCTGGCTTCCATGTGTTCAATTCTACTCCTTTGCTCTTCCAGTTTATTTTCCATTTCTGATATTTTATTATTAATCATCTGGACCTCTTTTTGCAGGTTTTGGGTTGTTTCCAATGCTATATCTATCTTTATTTTATTACTTCTGTAGCACTTTCCTGACTTCTTTATTTTCCTCTACCCTTCTGTGGAGCATTTGGATTTATCTCCATATAATTCTTCTGAATTCCTTCTCCGGCAGATCCAAAGCCTGCTCTTCTTCTAATGGGAAGTCTATGTCTGCCTCGAGCTCATTTGTCTCGGTTTCTCTTTTCTGTTTTTGGACATGTGCTGAGACCTTTTATGTTTTTTCTTGGACATTTTCAATAGTTGAATTTTCAATGATAAATGAATGTATGTAACTGTGTTGTTAAGTTTACTGTGTGTCTCCTGGTGGATATAATCTGGAGATAGGCTTGTTTTTTCACATCTTTTATTACTCAGCTCAAGTTATCTTAGCAAATATTGGCTATCTGTGTAAAGTTTAGCTGCTGGTATTGGCTCCTGTCTGGATGATGGGATATTATGAGGTATGCTTGTAGCTTGGTTATATGTCCATGATTGCTGTCTCTTCTTGGGTAACATAGAGAGAAAGCTCCCACTCCTAGGAAAACAGTGAGACCAAAAGAACCAAAAAACAGAAACAATATAAAAGCAGAGACAAAAACCACCACACAAAAACAAAAATAAAACTGTAACCGACTGTCATGTAGCCTTTGCTGTGCAGGTCAGTGTGTGTGCACAGTAGAAACCTCCAACAGTGGATAGCAGTGTCCACTCACTCAGGCCCTTCCTCTATTCACCACTGTGGAGGTGCACAGATAGATGTTGAGAAATGAATGTAGGAAAGATTGTCCACTATTTTTATCTCTGAAGGTCAGTTAGGCATCTATATATGCACAGTGTAATTCTCAGAATAGGTGTGACCTTGTATATAATAGTTGGTGTTGGCTTTTTCCTTTTATGTTGGGGATTTACAAGGTGTACATAGTTTGGCTATGGCCAGACTTGCTGTCTCTTATTAGATAAGGCATGAATAAAGGGTCCCACCCATGTCAATTTTAGGGTTAAGTCTCAGAGTCAAACATCATAATAAGCAGCCAATGGATTAGCTTGTGGAACTGCTTGGGCATTCAGGGATTTTCTCTTTGTGCCATGGGAAAACTGTACCCTGTGGGCACGATGCTGGACCCTTTTAGGGGTGCACTCTCACCCACCTGAAGCTGTCCGGGCAGAGAGGGTGCAACAGGATAGGAGAAAAGAAAAGTGAAAAAAGCTGTCACACCTCTTTTTCCAGATGCTGTTCCATAGTTTTAGTGCTGTATCAGCCTGGCTGTGGCCCTGCCCTCTGATCTGAACTCAGGATAAGGGGCCCACAAGCAGTGTCCTAATCGATTCAGAAATCACGGTGTATTTCTATGACAGACAGATTTCTCCACTGGTGGGTGCTGAGAACTGATGCCCCCCACTTTATATTAGATCTAAAGCACTGGATCTGTTCTGGCAAAGCACCTTCTCTGGCTTTTTCACCCCTCCTTGAAGGATCCTCCCCTGCTTGTCTCTCTGGTTTATTCTTTTGACAGTCCATGGTACTTTTAATATTCTCTTCCAAAACCTATCTCAAATTTATCAATTATTTTGTAGTCTTCCTTATTCACTGTCCAACTTTCACATTCATATGAGGTTATTGAAAATGCTGTGGTTTGGGTCAGGCACACCTTAATTTTCAAACAGACATTTTTTTTTTTTTTTCTCTTGAACACTTTAAAGAGGCCTTGTGCAGCACATTTGCCTAATGCATTATGTTGTTTAATTTTTGACTGCTGCTTCCATGAGTGTTGATGATTGATTCAAGCAAAATGAAGTAATTCACAACTTCAGTATTTTCTCATTGATATGGATGTTTATAATTGGTCCAGTACTGAGGATTTTTGTTTTCTTTATAATGAGGAATAATGTATATCAAAGGCTGTAGTCTTTGATATTCATTAGTAATTATTTAAAGTCCTCTTCGCTTTCAGCAAACAATGTTGTGTCATCTGCATGTCACATGTTGTTAATGAGTCTTCCTTCAATCCTGATGCCACAGTTTTCTTCATATAATACATCTTCTCTGATTATATGGCCAACACACAGATTGAATAAATAGGGTGAAAGAATACTTGCTTAGCAGATAACTTTCTTAATATTAAACCATTCAGTGTCCTCCCCTGGATCTGTTCTAACAACTGTCTCTTACTTGGTCTGTGTACAGATTCTCCATGAGCACAATTCAGTGTCCCATACTACTCATTATCCACAGTGTTGTACATAGCTTGTCATGACCCACACAATCAAAAGCCTTTGCATAGTCAATAAAGAACAGGGAAACATCATTCTGATATTCTCTGCTTTCAGCCATGATACATCTGATGTGCCTAGTTCAATGTTGTCGTCTGAATCTGAATTCTAAATTCAGGTTTGTTACATTCAAAGTCATATTTTGCCTCTTATAGACTTATTTTAATTTTCTTCAGCTTCAGCCTGAATTTGCATATGAGCAATTGATAGTCTGTTCTATATTCTGTCCCTGGTCTTCTTTTGGCTCTTCCACCATCTTTTTCCACAGATGTTGATTTCTGTATATTCCATCTGGTGAGGTCTGTGTGTATTGTCTTCTTTTATGTTGTTTAATAAGATATTTGCAACGAAGAAGTCATTGGTCTTGTAAAATTCTATCATGGGATTTCCGGCATAGTTTCTATTACCAAGACCATATTTCCCATGCCCTGATCCTTTCACTTTCCTTCCAACTATTACATTCTAATTGCTTGTAATTATCAACACATCTTGATTGCATGTTTGATCAATTTCAGACTGAATAAGTTGGTAGAATTCTTCAATTTCATCATCACTTGCTTTAGTGCTTGGAGCATAAATTTGAAAAATAATTGTATTAACTGATCTTCTTTGTAGGTATATGGATATTTTCCTATTACAGTCATCATTGTACTTCAATGCATCCTGAAAAGTTATTTTTAAATAATGAATGAAATGCCATTATTCCTCAATTTGTCATTCCTACCATAGTAAACCATGATATTGTTAGATTCAAAATTGCCAATGCCAGTCTATTTCAACTTACTAATGCCTAGGATATCGATGTTTATGTGTTCCATTTCATTTTTGACAGCATCCAATTTTCCTAGATTAGTGTTTCATACATCCCATGTTCTGATTATTAATGGATGCTCATAGCTGTTTCTTTTCATTTTGAGTTGTCCCCATCAAAAAATGAAAGTCCTGAAAGTTTTACTCCATTCATTTCATCATGGTTGACTCCACTTTGTGGAGGCAGCTCTTCCCCAGTAGTATTTTAAGTGCCTTTCAACATAAGGAGCTCATCATCTGGCACAATATCTGGCAGTATTCTAGTGCTCTTCTTTATATTTCAATATTGTATTCAATATTGTGGTGCTATCTGACAGTTTACAATTGTTATTCATAAGGTTTTCAGTGACTAAATATTTAGAAGTAGTCTGTATCCCCTTCTTCTTAGTCTGTCTTCTTCTGGAAGTTCAGCTGAAACCTGTCTACCATGAGTGACCCTACTGCTTTTTAAAATACTGGTGCTATAGCAACAAAAATCACAGTAACACCCAAGCCACCACAAGAGGACAAACTGACAGACTAGTGGTTGTTGTTGTTGTCAAGTGCCATCGAGTTGGAACAGACTCATAGCAAAACCATGCACAGCAGAACAAAACAATGTCCAATCCTGGGCCAACCTCACTAACGCTGCCACACTTGAGTCTATCAATACTGTTACCTGGCCAATCCATGCCATTGGGGATCTTCCTCATTTTCTCCAACCCTCCATCATACCGAGCATGATATCCTTCTCCAGCGACTGTTCCCTCCTGACAATATGTCTGAAGTATGAGAGATGAAGTTTAGCCATCTTGGCCTCTAAGGAGCACTCTGTCTGCACTTCTTCCAAAACAGATCTATTAGTTCTTTTGGCAGTCCATGGCACTTTTAGTATTCTCCTCCAACACCACAATTCAAAGGTATCAATTCTTCTACGATCTTCCTTATTCACCGTCCAGCTTTCACATCCATATGAGGTTATTGAAAAT
>NW_006408591.1:10953422-10954863 GCF_000296735.1 Chrysochloris asiatica | reverse complement strand
GTTGGTTTTGCAGAAATCTATCATTCGCTTTCCAGAATCATTTCTATCACCAAATATTTTCCAAATACTGGTACTTCCTCTTTGCTCCCAACCTTTGCATTCCAATCACCAGTAATGAACCATACATCTTGATTGCATGTTTGATCAATTTCAGATTGAAGAAGTTGGTAGAATTCTTGTATTTCATCCTCACTGGCTTTAGTGGTTGGTTCATAAATTTGGATAATAGTGGTATTAACTGGGCTTCCCTGTTGGTGCATTGATATTATCCTGTCACTTACAGCATTGTACCTCATGACTGATCTGGATGAATGCAACACCATTCCTTTTCAATTTGTCATTCCCTGTATAGTAAACCATGTGGTTGACAGATTCAAAATGGCCAATACCAGTCCATTTCAGCTCACGAATACCTAAGAAATCGATGTTGATGTGTTCCATTTCATTTTTGACAACTTCCAATTTTCCCAGATTCATACTTCGTACATTTCATGTTCCAATTTTCAATGGATGTTACAGCTGTTTCTCTTCATTTTGAGTTGTGGCCCATCAGTAAATGAAAGTTCTGTGGGCTTTTCTCCCACAAGTTTAACTCTATTTATGTCATCATGGTAAACTCTACTTTGAGGAGGCATCTCTTCCTCAGTTGCATTTTGAGTGCCTTCCAACTTGAGGGGTTCATTTTCTGGCCCTGTATCTGACAGTGTTTCTCTGCTATACATAAGGTTTTCAATGACTAGCAATTCAGAAGTAGTTCGTCACTCTTTCTTCATAGTCTGTCTTTGTCTGGAAGCACATCTGAAACCTGTCCACCATGGGTGACCCTGCTGGCTATTTAAAATACCGGTGGCATAGCCCTCAGAATCACAGCAACTCAAGCTACCACAGCATGACAGACAGACAAGTGGTGGCCGTTTGGTTTTATATTGAAACTGAGACTAGTGGAAGAATGTATTTAATAGTCAAATTAAAGGCATTGGTTATCAGGAAAAAATTTAAAACATAACGCCCAACAACAATTAAATAATCTGTCTACATGAGATACATTTGAATGGGTAAGTTGAAAGAATGCATAAATCTACACCATGCCAGGAGTCCTGGTGTGGTGTTATAGGGTAAGCCCTGGAATTAAAGTTGGTTTAAACTGAAAGGTTGGAGTTTCAAACCCCACAACCACTCCTTAGAAACCCTGTGCAAGGTCACTATGAGTCAAAACCAACTTAATAATGTTAAGTAACAAGCAACAACAGCATTTAAATAAAAATTTACAGTTTTAGTGTGGAGCTATAAAATAATTACTAGACTGTTAAATACAAGATTAGCAGTTTGTACCCACCAGCTTCTACTCAGAAACCCTTTATAAGGTTGCTAAGGCTCAGAACTGACTCAATGGCACTCAACAACATCAACAGCAAATATATGTTTTTAAAAGCTTAATTAG
>NW_006408591.1:10948464-10949175 GCF_000296735.1 Chrysochloris asiatica | reverse complement strand
TCTTTAGTGTTTAATTCATCAAATCTGTTCTTCAGATGATCTCTAAATTCAGGAGGGATAAATTCAAGATCATATTTTGGCTCTCGTAGTCTTATACGAGACTAAAATTTTAGTATAAATGATATGCCTAAATTATGGAAATGATCAATGAATCTATGGTAAATAACAGGTGGAAAGAAAGAAAAGAGAAGAAATCAACAAAAAGAAAGTGTTGAAGAATGACCAGTGGACAAAGTTTATTGAGAAGCAAGAAGGTTATGTCGAAAAATGATGCATTTTTCTTTTTTAAAAGTTGATTAACAAGAATTTTACAGAGTGTGGATATATATATATTTGTAAAAGGAGCTCTGGCAGCAAGTGGTTACCAATCAGGCTGCTAATCTTACAGTCAGCAGTTTGAAACTACCAATGGTTTCGCAGGAGAAACATGAAGATTTCTGCTTCTCTAAAGATTTACAGCCTTGGAAACCCGAAACAGGATCCCTATGAGTCAGAGCCAACTCCATGGCAAACAACTATATAATGCTCTGGACCAAAAGGTCAGCTTGAGCCACAAGTTCCGTGGTTCAAAGCCACTAGTGGCTCCTTGGAAACTCTATAAAGGTCACTATCTGTCAGCAGCAGTCAAGAGATCAGAAGACGTATTGCATTGGGCAAATCTGCTGCACAGGAACTTTTTAAAGTGTTGAAGAGCAGAGATGTCAGCTTGAG
>NW_006408591.1:10943955-10948146 GCF_000296735.1 Chrysochloris asiatica | reverse complement strand
GAGATGGATTGGCCAGGTGGCATCATTGATGGACTCAAGTGTGGCAGCGGTAGTGAGGTTGGCTGAGGATCGGACATTGTTTCGTTCTGCTGTATATGGGATCGCTACGAGTTGGTTCCGACTCAATGGCACCTGACAACAACAATCAGTCAATGCCAACTGATGGCTCTTAACAACAACAATATGTGAAAGAGTAGTGTAGTAGACCATGAAATGGCTGTTAACCTTAAATTCAGAAGTTTGAATCTACCAGTTACTTCAGCGGAGTAAGATGATATTTTCTGTTCCTATAAAGATTTACAGCCAGGAAACCCTAGCCAGGGTGGTTATGAGATGGAACTAAGTCAATGGCACTTAAGAACAAACAACAACATATATGAACAAACAGCCATTATATATAGAGTCCTGGTGCGGTGCTGTGGGTTAATGTGCTGGACAGCGAAGTTGGTTTGAACAGCAAGGTCAGTGGTTCAAGCTCACCAGTCACTCCTCGGAAACCCTGTACAGGTTCACTATGGGTCAGAATTGACTCATGGCATTTAAAATACATTTGTGTGTAGAATTTTTAACTTTATTAAATGGAAGGAACAATGAGATGTGCATCCTATTCATCTTGTCCAGACTTGTTCTTTCTACAGTTAGCTGTTTGTTAAAAACATGCAGTGATAATGAATATAATGAACTTAATGAATTTAAATATTTTTAAAATAGAATGCTTTTATGTCTCTCAAAATGCTTTATACTTTGGTTTATAAAGATCTTACACATATTTTTTTATGTTTTGTTTCTTCAAATTTTTTGTTTTTTGCAGTTAATAGAAACATTTCTATTATAACTTTCTCAATGGCCATTACATATATCTCATCTCTTACAATCTTGTAAAAATCTCTTATTAAAGATAATGTTTTATTTGTTTATTCTCTAAGGGTTGATAGAGGCATCATTACCATACAATCTCCTAAGTAAGATTGCTCTGTTTCTTCATTTCCAATTCATTATTTTTCTTATTGCATTGTTTAGAAAATTCAATATAGTGTTGATGTTGTTGTTAGGTGCCATGAAGTCGGTATCGACCCATAGCGACCTTATGCACAGCAGAACGAAACACTGCCCGAGCCTGGAACAATCCATCGATGCTGCCACTTGGCCAATCCATCTTGTTGGGGGGTCTTCTTCTTTTTCTCTGACCCTCCACCTTACCAAACATGATATCCTTCTCCAGTGACTGCTGTTGGTGTTATGTGCTGTGGGGTCGGTTCCGACTCATAGCGACCCTATACAGGGTTTCCAAGACTGTATATCTTTACAGGAGCAGAAAGCCTCTTCTTTCTCCCGCGGCACAGCCAGTAGTTAAGAACTGCTGACCTTATGGTTTGGTTCGCAGCTGAATTTGTAACCACTTCGCTAATAGAAGTCCTGGGTGATTTTGTCTTATCAGACTTAAAGAGCACTCATTTTATCACTGTTATTCTGTAATGAAAGTATTTAATTGCTTCCAGCTTACTTTTTCATTCTTACTTTGAGTATCTACAATTATACTGTCCATACATTGTTGTTGTTATTAAGTGCCATCAAGTTGATTCTGAGTCATAGTGACCCTGTGTAGGGTTTCTGAGAAGTGGCTGATGAGCTTGAACTACCAACCTTGTGGTTCAAACTGAGCTTGCAGTCCAGGGCATTAACCCACAGCACCACACCAGAAACATTAAAAATTGTTTTAAAGGACAATACATTAGATTTTACTAAGTGTAATAGAGATTACCTAAAGGCATGTAGTTATAAAATAAGTCCTTCACTTCGCAGAACGGTAAAGGAATTTAAACTGGTTCCAGATATACTTTGTTTTTACTTTGAGACAAGTGGTTAAATTTAGCAATAACAGTAACTTTAATGACTAAGGCTGTTTTTAAGCAAGGTAACCCTCAATAACTGAGATTTTGTAGAAAGACTATACAGGCTTATTTTGTAAATTCAATTATGCTATGAACATAAGCAAAATATATATTTTATATGGCAAGAAATCAAATTTTGTAGTTTTAATTAGGTGAATGGTAAATATGTTTTAATTCACTTCAATTTAATCCTGACTTTAACTTTGCAGCAGAAATTACTCAAAACACCATATTTATGTGCTAGAGAGCACCACAAAATCTATACTTATATTATGTTATCACCCATAACAGGACTCCTGATGTGGCATTGTAGAATAAGTACTGTACAGCTAGTCAAAATTCAGTGACTCAAACCCACTAACTTCTCCTTTGAAACACATACTGGGATGCTATGAGTGATAACCGACCCCCAGGCACTTAACAGCAACAACAACTCATAACACAATGAGTACACATTGCTATAAATTAATACAAATTAATATCATTTCTATCCCTGATCAGGAAAATAGTTCCATCATATTAAGCATTTGATATGTTGCTTATAGGTTGTGGTCACATCAAATTCTACACTGAATTCCTCTGACTTGAAGTGTATACATCTATTCTTCTAATACTTGTTCCTCCCTCAAATGCAGAAAATTTTCATGTATACTAAGAAACTTGAGTGTTTCCATGTTTACCCAACATGTTGTTGTACATTTTAAAGTCAACTATAAAAATAATACAATTGATCCCCTTTCCTTCTATAAAAATGTATTTGGATAAACAAATTAATAATGATTTTTAAAATAATGTTTTTGTTCTTGTGAAGTGCTGTCGAGTCAGTTCTGACTCATTGAGACCCAGTATACATTTTCTGAGGAACAGTGGGTAGATTTGAACTTCTGATCTTGTGGCTAGCAGTTCAGAGCTTATTCTACAAGACCCATAAATAGCATGAAAATTATAAACTTTTCATTCATGTGTAACCCCATCATTTCTTTAAAACAAATTCAGCATTGTATTATATCATAATGATCCCTTTAACATTATTCAGTACTACTAGAGTTAAAACTTTTTAACTATCATCCACTTATCATTTCTAAGAGAATGTGACTCATTAAAATCATACAGTAAGTCATATTTCAGAGCATTAACCCAGAAAAGAACATGTCAGAAAATCAATAGTGAATGCAGTTTTCTGCCTTTTCACATATTGATTTACATGTCATTTGTCTGCAATTATTGCTTAAATATAATTCACTCTTTAGCTAATAGAATATTGTTATCACTATTGCATACATAGATCAGATTTCCAAGAAAATGTTTTAAACCTAAACACAACTTTATTGTGCTTTCACTGTGAATAATCAAGAGTAGTTTTACCCAAATGGAGTATAGCAATTATTTGAGCCTTTGCTAAAATCTGTGTTGGACTCTAATGTATCTGAAATCATTCAGTGTGCATTTAATGTAAAAACAAGAAACTCTTCCCTGTGACAAAAAGAAAGGATGTGAAGAGATATAGCGTATAGACCTTCACTTACGTGGTTTCTGTCTTTTGTAATGTGTGTCCATGGGATCATGGTAGCATGCTTTCCCATATCACAAATCAGATGGTTTACCTGTTTTATTTTTAAAAGATTAGAAATGAATCTCAAGCCAAACCAAAGATTATTTCATTCCTCATTTACCCATGTTAACACATAGGATGAATATGCTAATTCATTTTGCTTTATTTTCTATCTTCAAACTAGAAGCAGTAATCAGATGCAATTATTAGAAGCCCTGACTTCTTTATTTCTAACCAAGGGTGAAATGGTCTAGAAACTGTCCTTCCAATTATACTAGGTGGCCCAGAAATGGAACAGCTGATTTATAGTTGGTTGTGTTTAGTTCCATCCCAAAGGGCCTAGAGGAGACTGCTAGAATAAAGCTGAATCTTCCTATTTAATGACTCTCATCTCTGTCACCAGCCACACAATTAAATAAAAAGGCTGAGCCTAGTAAGATTGTTAAAAAAAAAAAAAAAAACAACAAACTCATTTACATTTATGATCCATGCTAAAATCTCTCTGACATAGTATGATGTTAATATGAAAATTCCATAGGATCGCTTATATGTCTTCATTGTTGTTGTTGTTAAGTGCTGTAGAGTCGGTTCCGACCCATAGCGACCCTGTACAGGGATTCCGAGTGTGTAAATCTTTATGGGAGTAGAAAGCCTCATCTTTCTCCCACGGAGCGGCTGGTAGTTTCGAACCACTGACCTTAAGGCCCTCAGCCCGATTCGTAACCACTACGCTATCAAAGCTCCCTA
>NW_006408591.1:10927377-10941978 GCF_000296735.1 Chrysochloris asiatica | reverse complement strand
GATTAAAGAAGAAAGATTAAGTGACACAGTAATCACTAAACCAACTGCAAAGGGAATGCTCACAGGCGTAACAGACTCAGACCAGACCAGATTTTAAACACTTTAGTCTGAAATATGCACAATTGAAGTTCCTTTTTAAGAACCCATAAAGCAAGCAGGCTTAGTCATTTAAAACCCATTCCATACTGTTTTAATCAACTAAAATAATGCTTACAATTTTGGATGTTTCAAAGTTTGTGCTGCAACATTATTTTTTTACAATAATCTTGTGAGGAAATTAAGAGTAAAATAAAACAAACTTAAGATGTTTTACCTATGACTGCATGCAAAGTAGAGCACTATTTGCTCCCTGTCCCCAATGCTGACCTTTCTATCCTCCTACATCCCATTCATGTACATGTCTTTCCAAGGAACTTTTTTTTTTTTTTAATGTTTTATTGTGAATTATGTGATAGTTTACATGGGAGAACATTAGCTTTACATTCATCCTATCCTATATTGTTTCATTGTCATGGTTACAACCCCCGCCCCCCATGCATCATTAAGTAAACAATGGGTATACCCTGCAAGCCTGCCCCTAGTCATCAGTACATAGCCCCTCTCCCTCTCTTGGTCTAGAGTCCCTGGCCTCCATCTCTCCATGTCATTGTCTCTGCCTCCATCTTCTGTGTCACTTCTTCTCTGCGTAGGGTTTCACACTACGATCTTCTCTCTTGATGGTCCAGGGACCTCTGCTCTTGGACTGCAAAGTCAATCACTCCCATCCTTTTGCTACAAAAGGTCCACCTTTACATTTCCAACCCTCGCAGTCAGTCCTGATAACAATTATTCAACAGTGTACCACAAGGTACCTATCCCCATCTCCTTTCATCAGCCCCAGCCATACAGATTGGATACCACTCAGTAGAGATTCTACCTTCCTCTGTGCCCTCTGGATCTACGCTCCCTCTTGAAAGCTTATAAGCCAGTCACTTCTTGCTTTTGTAGCTACCCCACCCCCCATTTTGGATAACCAATGTCCAAGTGTCCCATCCCTGTCTACTCTGTGTATGGAGGGGCTGGTAATGATCCTCTCTGTAAGGAGGATCTTTACAGCTACTGAATCCATAGGTATAGGTCAAGTTCATCAAATTGTATTAAATAACTCCTTTTTCCCCCCTCTTTTTCTTCTTCTAGTTGAGCTCTGATCCTCCACTCTTTGAAGCCAGGTCAAGTGGGTATTATCTGGAAGTGTGGGTGTTCTTATGCATATGCCCTCTCTTCTTATCAGCTGGACACTTCACATAGTCCTCTGTGGCTGTGTCACTGACTCTGGACCCAAGAGTTTCCTGGTCTTACCACACTGCTGGCCAGCCAGGTCACCACCCAGGTTCACAGAAGTCTATTGACCATTGTAGGGCTTAGCTTGCAGCTTCATTGCTGTTTTTCCCTCACTTCCCCTTATCGGTGACGAACGTGGTGACCAATCAAAGCACATGTCTGCTCATATATTCCCATTGAGTTTTACAGTCTTGGAAGGGGGTTTGCCTGAGGAGACCTGACCACTTGCCTTGATGTCTCCTAGGCAAACAACTTGCTTGTTCTTGTATTTGTTAGTCGAACTGCTGTTATCGTTTTGTGTTTATCTAGTTGGTCTTTCTTTCAAGAAGTATCTTCTGTTCTTCTACTTGCTCCAGGTTGGTCTGCTTGTCATTTCAAGTGGAAATTTCCCACCTCAGATGATTCTGGGTGAGGTTCAGGATTCCACCTATGGTTTTTCTTATGTAATGCAGAGGCCTCCTTCACTGTGCACATTGTAGTCCCATTTTAGGTATTCCAATCAGTTATAGGCAGAAGACAGATTTACAAGCTTTCTATGGTGATATTTTCTGGCGATTCTTTTCTGCCCTCTCAAGTGTCTATTTCATAATGGTATGCCAAGATTGAAACCAAGATTCAAAAGAGAGCCAAGCATCTTAATATTATAACCTCTCTTTCCCCCCATTCCAACCATGTCTCAATCCCTGTTTCCCAGAGCCCTCTTGTTCCAAGGTTGTGCATACATCATTATTTACCTCCGTGCCGCTTAGTCCGTGCAAAGCTGTCTAATGTTTTTCCTATCTGCCTTGTTCTTCCATTCCCCTCACCCTTCTTGTGTATTGTCCCACTCCCTAACACCCAAACTATCCTGTGTCTATTCCCTACTCTGTGCTCCACCTTCCAGTCCCTTCCCTCACGCTACCCCACATTCTGATAACCAGTATAAGAATCTCCCTCCCCTTTTATTTTGGGTTCTTTTTCTTAGTCTTTTACAGTAGTGGTACTATGTAGTATTTCTCTTTTTGTGACTGACTAATTTCACTCAACATAATGTCCTCAAGGTTATCCATGTTATGTGATATCTTACAGCTTCCTTGTTGTTCTTCAAAGTAGCATAATATTCCATTGTGTGTATGTACCACAGTTTGTTTATCCATTCTTCTGTTGAATGCCACTTAGGCTGTCTCCATCTTTTTGCTATTTTAAATAGTGCTGCTATGAACATTGCTCATATATATTGACTCATGTTATGGCTCATAGTTCTTATGGGTAAATACCAAGTAGAGGAAGTGCTGGATCATAAGGTATTTCTGTTTCCAACCTTCTGAAAAAACGCCACATTGCTTTTCAGAGAGGAAGAAATATTTTGCAATCCCACCAGCAGTGCAGGAGTGGCCCAGTCTTTCCACATCCTTGGCAGCATTTACTGTCCTCTGCTTTTTTGATCCTTGTTGTTATTGCTGGTTTGAGATGATATCTCATTGTTGTTTTGATTTGCATCTCTCTAATGGCTAGTGATTGTGAACATTGCTTCATATGTTTGTTGGCTGCCCATATATCCTACTTGGTGAAGTGACTGTTCATGTCCTGTGCCCAATTTTTAAATTGGGTTATTTGTGTTTTTCTTGTAGAGGTGTTGTAGTTTCCTGTATATTTTAGAAATGAGTCGCTTGTCTGATGTATCATCGCAAAATATTTTTTCCCATTCTGTGGGTTCCCTTTTTACTCTTCTGGTGAACTCTTTTGATGTACATAAGTTTTTAATTTTTAGTATGTCCCAATCATCTAATTTAGTATGTCCCAAGCATCCACTTTTGCTTGTGTAGTTTTCAAATGTTTGGTAATCTATATATATTTCCTGAATTAGTGCCCTCACATTTGTCCCTATTTTTTCATTGATGGCCTTCATAATTTTGACATTCACATATAGGTCTTTAATCCACGCTGAGTTGGTTTTTATATAAGGTGTGAGGGAAACGTCTTGTTTCAGTCTTTTGCATATCACTTTCCAGTTTTGCCATCACCATCTGTTGAAGAGACTATCACCTCCCCATATGATATATTTAGGTACTTTGTCAAAAATCACTTGGCTGTATGTGGATGGGTTAATTTCTGGATTCTCGACTCTGTTCCATTGATCAGTGTATCTTTCATTGTACCAGTACCAAGCTGTTTTGACCACTGTAGCCGTGTAATAAATTTTGAAGTCTGGGAGTGAGAAGTTTCCAACCTTTTTCTTCTTCTTAAACAGTGGTTTGCTTATCCTGGGTCTCATTCCTTTCCATATAAAGTTTGTAATTGTTTTCATGTCTTTTAAGAATGTTGTTGGAATCTGGATTGGGATTGCATTATATGTGTAAATTGCTTTGGGCAGTATTGACATTTTCACAATATTAAGTCTTCCTATCCAGCAGCATTGTACATTTTTGTAGGTTTCTTTTTGTTTCTGGTAGTAGTGTTTTATAGTTTCTTTGTATAAGTCCTTTGTTTCTCTGGTTACATTAATTCCTAGATATTTCATTCTTTGGGTGGCTATTGCAAATGGTATTGATTCCTAATGTGCTTTTCAGCACTGTCATTTTTGGTGTAGAGGAATCCAACTGATTTTTGTATATTGATCTTATATCCAACAGATTGTTGAATCTTCCAATGATGTCTAGTAGCTTTTTTACTGAGTCTTTGGGGTTTTCTATATAGAAGATCATATTGTCTGCAAATAGAGAGAGGATTTAGGAAGTTTTCCTTCAGCCTCTATATTCTGGAATAATTTTATTGGAATTGGTCACAACTCTTACTGGAATGTTTGGTAGAACTCACCAGTGAAAACATCTGGTTCTAGACTTCTTTTTTGTTGGAAGTTTTTTGATGACCTGATCAATGTCTTCCTTTGTTATGGGTCTGTTCTGGTTTTCTACTTCACTCTGTGTAAGTTAAGGTAGGTCATGTTTTTCTAAAAATGTACCCATCTCTTCTAATTTTTCAAATTTGTTGGAGTACAGGTTTTCATAGTTTTTTTTTTTTTTTTATTGTCCTTTTGATTTCTTTTGCTTCCGTTATGACATCGCCCATGTGGTTTCTAATGAGTGTTATTTGTTTCTTCTCCCTCTTTTCTTTTGTTAAGTTTGCCAATGGTCTGTCAATTTTGCTAATCCTTTCAAAGAACCAGCTTCTTTTCCTGTTGATTCTTTCTATAGTTTTTCTGTTTTCTATCTCGTTTATTTCTGCTCTAATCTTTATTATTACTTTTCTTTTGATGGCTCTAGGTTCCCTCTGTTGTTCTGTTTCT
Organism: Chrysochloris asiatica; assembly: GCF_000296735.1. Taxonomy (NCBI): domain Eukaryota; kingdom Metazoa; phylum Chordata; class Mammalia; order Afrosoricida; family Chrysochloridae; genus Chrysochloris; species Chrysochloris asiatica. The sequence continues at coordinate 10,937,393 of NW_006408591.1, read as the reverse complement.
AATTGTTGAAGATGATGTGTTAATGTATTCATCTTGGTTCTTTCTTCTTTTTGGATGTGTGCATTTTCTACAATAAATTGTCCTCTCAACACCACTTTTGCTGTGTCCCAAAGATTTTGGTATGGTGTGTTTTCATTCTGGTTTGTTTCTAGGAATTTTATGAATTCACATTTAATTTCTTCTTTTACCCAGTTGCTTTTCAGCAGGCTGTTATTCTGTTTCTATGTATTTGACTTATTTCCTTGGTCTTTTTATTTTTGATATCTAGTTTTATAGCACTGTGGTCTGAAAAGATGCTTTGTAGTATTTTGATGTTTGTAAATTTATGCAGGCTTGTTTTGTGACCTAATGCATTGTCAATTCAGTAGAATGTTACATGTGCATTGGAAAAGAATGTATATTGTGTTGTTGTTGGGTTGAATGTTACGTACACGTATATGAGATCAAGTTTGTTGCTGTTTAGTTCTTCTGTAGCTTTGTCGAGTTTCTTAATGTTTGTTCATCCCTTTTTGTAAGTGGCGTGTTAAAATCTCCCACTATAATTGTAGATTTATCTACTTAGTTCTTCAATTCTAGTAGGGTTTTCTTTATATATCTTGGTGCTCTTTCAGTTGGAGTGTAGATTCTAATTATGGTTATGCCATCTTGCTCAAATGACACTTTAATCATGAGATAGTGTCTTTGTTTATTTCTCATGCTGGTTTCTACCTTAAAGTTCAATTTATCAGAGATTAGTATTGCTACGCCTCTTCATTTTTTATTACAATTACATTGGTATACATTTTTTCATCCTTTGACTTTTAATCTCTTTTTGTCTCTGTGTGTAAGACTTGTTTGTTGCAAACAGTATATTGAAGGATCATGTTTCTTATCAATTCTGCCACCGTCCATCTCTTAATGTGTGCAGTTAATCCATTTACATTCAGTATAAACTTGTGCACAGATATTCTCTGAATTCAAAGTGACAGTTTCCATTTAAAGCCAGACGGCCATCACTCATCTGTCAGTTTGTCGTACTGTGGTGGCTTGTGAGTTACTGTGATTCTGAAAGCTATGCCATGAGTATTTTAAAAACTAGCAGAGTCACCCATGGTGGGATGAGCTTCCAGACAAAGACAGTCTAGGAAGAAAGAGTGACAAACTACTTCTGTATATTTAGTCACTGAAAATCTTATGAATAGCAGAGATCCCACGGATTGGAACTTGTTCTCAATTCTAGTTCAAATTTCCAACAGGTTAGAATCTTCTGCATGGTGGTGGTTTCATCATTTCCATCTCATTAGTCGCTGGAGAAGGATATCATGTTTGCTAAGGTGGAAGGTTAGAGAAAAAGAGGAAGACCCCCAACACGATGGATTGGCCAAGTGGCAGCATTGATGGACTCAAGCGTGGCAATAGTAGTAGGGTTGGCCCAGGATCGGGCAGTGTATCATTCTGCTGGGCAAAAGGTCACTATGGGTCAGTACCAACTCTATGGCACCTAACAACAGCAACAGCAACAACAACAACATGGATTAATTGTTGACATTATGTTTGTTTTTTTGTGTGGTGTTGTTGCTTTCTTTGTTCTGTGGATTTTCCTTTGCTGAGTTCATGTATTTTGTGTTCTTTCTTGTGAGTTACCTCATAGGTTTAATGTTTCCATGTTCTTCTTAGATTTTCATTTTCTTGGTATATTGTGTAGGGTTAATTTTCTTTGAGGTTACCTTGTATTCCATTAACTTTTCCCTCCATTAAGTGTAGTCTATTTTATTCTGTAATCTACCTGACCTTCTCTTCATTTGCATCACTGTTACTACGTGTTTACCTTCTTTTACATTGTATTTATTTTGATCATAGACTGACCTCCCAAATTCTCTGAGTTTGTTCTTATAGTTTTGTTCTGTTCTTGACTCTTTCATCTGTCACTTTAATTCTGGGAGGTGCTGCCACAACAACAATCTCTGGTTGTTGTCTGTTCTTGTTGGTTCTCAGTCCACAGGACTCCCTTTAGGATGTTTTGTAGTGCAGGGTTGGCTTTCACAAAATTCCTTAACTTTGTTTATCCTGGAATGTTTTGATTACACCATTGTATTTGCTGGACAGAGGATTATTGGTTGACATTGTTTTTCTTTTGAGTTACTATATATGTCACCCCAATGCTTTCTTGCTTGCATGGTTTCTGCTGAGAGATCGGAGCTTAATCTGACTTGCTTGTCTTTGTATGTAACACTCCTCTTTTCCCTAGCTATTTTCAGGATTTTCTCCTTATCTTTGATTTTGGAGAGCTTGATTACGCTATGTCTCAGTGGTTTTCTTTTGGGTTCTATCCTTGCCTGGGTTCATTGAGCTTCTTGAATGTTCCTCTTTTCACTTTTCAGGATGTTAGAGAAATTTTCTTCCATCAGTTCTTCAATTATTTCCTCTGTGGACTTGTGTGATTCTTCCTATTTTGGATTGCTGATAATTCTTAAGTTATTCCTCTTCATGTTGTCCAATATGAATCTTAGACCTTCTTCAAAGTTTTTAATCCTTTTTTCTGTTTGCTCTTCTAGCTTAGTGGTATTGAGAGATTTGTGTTCTAGCTCACTAGTTCTGCCTTCCATCTCTTCTAATCTACTCTTTTGCCCTTTCAGTGTATTGTCTATTTATGATGTTCTTTTATTGATCATTTGGACTTCTTTTGGTAGTGTTTGAATTGTTTCCAATGCTGTATCTATCTTATTTGAGTGTTCCTGTAGCACTTTCCTGACTTCTTCCTTATTTTTTCTCAACTCCATTGTGTAAAGTGTTTTGAAACATTTTATAATCATTTTTTTTCTGAATTCTTTCTCAGAGATTTCCAAGGCCTGCCCTCCTTCCAGAATGGAGTCCAGGTCTACCTCTAAGCCATTTGTCTCAGACATTTTATCTTGTTTCTGGACATGTGCTGATATGGTCATCTGCTTTTTCTTCTTGGATATGTTTAGTGTTTATCTGTGGCCTTAATATTTAATTGAGTGTGTGTTTTTGGTATTTTTTAATTCTTTCTGTTTACCTCCAGTTAGATATGATCCTGATGTGGTCTTCCCTTTTCACTATTCTTATTACTTAACTCAGAGTAACTTTCACAGGTGTTGTCTGCCTCCCTGGTATATGGCAGTTGGTATTGGCTCTTGCCTGGATTTTGGTGTTTTATAGAGTGTTATAAGGAGCTCTGGTAACGTAGTGGTTATGAATCAGGCTGCGAACCACAAGGTCAGCAGTTCGAAACTACCAGCTGTTCCACGGGAGGAAGATGAGGCAATCTGCTCCCATAAAGATTTACAGCCTCGAAAACCCTGTGCAGGGTCTCTATGAGTCGGTCACTATGAGACTCCACGGCACATAACAACAACAACAATAGAGTGTTATTGTAGTTTGACTATATTGGAGCAGTTGCTGTATCTTCTTGGGTAATATAGGAAAGAAAGAGTCCCCCAAAGGTAAATGGAGCATAAAACAGAAAAAACAAAAAAAAAACAAAAAAAAAAAAAAAAAAAAAAAAAAAAAAAAAAAAAAAAAAAAAAAAAATTGGATTGGATACTGGAGTCTATAATCACACAAAAGGGAGAGGAGGGAGAGAAAAAAAAAAAAATCTGTCACCTAATATAAGTGAGTATGACTTTAATGTCCTCTTTCAACTTCTTGCCTTCAAAGCTGCCTATTAAATTTCATGATGCCACTGTTGATTTATTATGGTTTACCTCAGGATTTAATTTAATTTTCAGCCTGTTTTGTTTTAAAACATTCTTTCCTTCTCCACTCTTTTTGTTCTGGCCTTTTCCTTATTAAAAAACAGTTCAGGGCCAGCTCTTTGGCTGAGAGTATCTATGAGCATGCATGGCAGAAGACTCCACCAGTGGGGGGTGGAGGATGTCCACTCGCTCAGGCTCCCCCTCTAGTCACCAGAATAGAGGTGCACAAATAGTGTTGGGGCGGGTGGAATGAACAGATCCCAAAATGACAAAAAGACAAAAAAATCAGAACCAAGCAAAACCAACAAAGTGTATTGTCTACCTTTGCTCTGAGCTTCCTGTGGTGTTATTCCATGGTGGATCTGTTCTCCCGCTTGGTCTTGCATTTTAGTCTCACCCAAGTTATCGGATCCAGGCCACCGAGCTCAGAAGATTAAAAAAATACATGATTTCTTACTTTCACTACAATTTCCACTAGCTATAATCCTTCAAACTTTTAAAATATTCTTCCCTATTTGGTTCAGAGTTTTGAAGCTCTGCCCTGAACCTTCTTCACCTGGTATTCTGTGATATTGCTGATGACTGACTAGCTACACTGCACCTCTACCCTATCCACTATCAAGCCTCGCCTCTCATTCAAGGAACTTCTTGAAAGCTGTCTTTAATTTAATCCCCAAGTAATTTTTTAAAAGGATTACTGGTGTGCTGTTGATTAATGGCCAGACTGCAAAATCACTTCGAATTGTAATGTCATTGGTTAAAGCTCACCAGTTGTTTTTGTTGTTAAGTACCATAGAGTCGGTTCCAACTCATAACGACTCTGCACAGGGTTTCCAAGGCAGTAAATCTTTACAGGATCAGAATGCCTCATCTTTCTCCCTTGGAACCACTGGTAGTTTCGAACTGCTGACCTTGAGGTTGGCATCCTATCTCACAACAACTACGCTATGCTTCTCAGAAACCCATTACAGAGCCACTATGGGTTGGAATTAACTTGATGGCTCTTCACAACAACAGCAATTTTAAACATTACGCAAATTCAATAACTGCATAATAGAAAATTTCACACCTAAAGGGCCTAAAAAATGCTTATGGTATGGCACTGTAGGATAAGCATTAGACTGATAACTGCAAGGTTAACAGTTCAAACCACCAGCTGCTGAGCTCCTAAGAAACCCAAAACAGGGTCACTCTGAGTTGGAACAAACCTGACAACTTTGAACAACAGTCACAACATAGTCCATACCATGCAAGTCCAAAGCCTATTTTAAAATTAACCATAAATAACTTTGGTAAGAAGAAATGTTTGCATTCAAATTGTTATTTGCATGATGTTTTTAAGCCCTCCCCGATTAGAATTCTGGTTCTGATGCAAGGCAACATGTTGCCTAAAGCTGATTTTCTAGAAACAAATTTTAATGGTGAGTAAAAGGATATGAATTTTAGAAAAAGAATTAAGAAATTTGCAGTATTTGAAGATTTTGGAAAAAATCATAATTCTAGTTGAAAAGTGAGAGTCTGAAGAGAAAATAGTGAGGATTTTTTTTTTTTTTTTTCCCATTCTTTCTTACATTCCATCACCTCCATAGTCCACACCAAAATCACCTCAATTTTTTTTTTTTTAAGTAAGAGTACTCATGTACACAGCATGGGGTGTGGAACACAGATGTATTTAGAGTATTTAATACTAAGATGTTATGGCCTGTAATGATTAGGGTTCTGTGTCAACTCGACAAGGCCAGGATTTCCAGAAGTTTCCAGTTCCCATGGTGATGATATCTAACACAGGCATAGTTAACTCTGTGGTGAGTGACTATGAATAGCCAATCAACTGAAGGGATGCTTCCTTGAGGGGTGTGGGTTGGTCCCAATATAATGGACTCACAGGAGGGTCTCTGTCTTCAGTTGGGGCACTGCAATTGTAAGTCATTTCCTTAACAATAAACTTCTTCTCTATATAAACATTTATATGTTTCACTGGTCTTTTTTCTTTAGAAAACCTGGCCAAAAATATGATCCAAATTTGTATTTGTCATCCTTGTAAGGCAATGAAAAGCCCCTTTTCCTGAGAAGGAGTGTCACTTATAAAATTGTTTCAGGGAGCTTAAATCATTTTTGAAAATTAAAAAAGAAAAAATCACAAATATAGAAACTACACAAAGAGGATAAGATCCTGAAAACAGTTTGCAATCTGTATTTTGGCATGTGCTACAGAATCTAGATTTCAAATTCAAAGTAAAGGGAAATAAGTATACTGAAAAGTGCAATTATTATTTATCATGCTTTAAAAAAACTGCCATACTCTTGCTAACAAATAACATTTAAAATAATTATCTAGAAATTTTGTTGTTGTTGTTATTAAGTGCTGTCAAGTTGGTTCAGACCCATAGCGATCCTGTATAGGGTTTCCAAGGAGCAGATGGTGAGCTTGAACGGCCATCCTTGTGGTTCAAACTGACTTGCAGCATAGTGCATTAACCCACAGCACCACATATCAGATGAAAGTAGAAAAGCAGGAAAAGTATATTGCCTTTGTAGTAAGCATCTTGAAATTCAATGCAAGCATGTATTCAGCTATGCACATGCTGCTCTGAGAAATGCAGAGACTTGTCTTGGTTGAATTGTGCCCCACCAAATCCAAGTCCATTCAGTACCTCAGAATGCAACCTGCCATAAAAAGTGTGCCCTTTAGAAATATATATTTAAGTGCATACCCCTGTATCTGTAAATTTGACCTTATTTAGAAAGTCTTTGAAGATATTATTACTTAAGTCATCATGCTAAGTAGTTTGCATTCTAATTCAATATGAATGATGTTCTCATACAGGAGGAGAAGAGAAACAGAGAAATAAAAAGAAGGATAAAATGTCATGAGACCACAGATGTATGGACTGCTATCATTGTAAGCCAAGCGATGTGTGGGATAACCAAAGTTGAAAGAGATAACAAAGAATCTTCCTTTATGTAGTGCATTTGTGGAGAGAAGGACCCTGTTGACATGTTGAATTCAGATTTCAGTCTTCAGAACTCTGGGAAAATAAATATTTGTTTTTTAAGTTGCCTTCTTTGTAGGACTGTTTTAGAGCAACCTTAAGAAATGAATCCACCACCTATCTGCCAGTTGGTCATAATGTTGTCTGTGTGTTGATATAATACTAGAAGCTATGGCACTAAGATTTCAAATATCAGCAGAGTAGTGGACAGAATTCAGTGGGTACAAACTCATAAGAAACATATCAGAATCTACTTCTTAAAATTGCGAATGGAAACCCAAAACAGAATACTATCTGATAAAATGGTGAGAAATGATAGCCTTAGGTGGGAATACACTCAAAATACACAGTGTTTGCAACAATGAACTTGAGCATTTGAATGGTCATTGCATAAATGATTTCATTTATAAAAATCAACACAAGGCTGGTGCTTATGTATTGGAAGCTAAAGATACCCCAACCATTTGATTTTTCTGAAATGTTATGCCCCTCCATAGCCCTTGATATCAATCAGCATTCTTCTTTTCCCTCAAGTCCTAGGTTTCTGTAACACACAGCAATATCTCACAAAACTCACACTTATAAAAAGAAACGGCTCAAGAGTTTGAGGAGGTGTATAAGTCACAAATCTGTAGTTCAGAGATCAATCTGGAGGAATCTTCTCACTCATATGGTCTCAGTAACTAGGGGACCCAATTTGGCAGGTCAGATGACAGGCTGTTGATGCAAGAGGTGGAGGGAGTTGGTGAATCAGGCAGGTGGTTGTTCTCCTTGTTAGATGCCATTGAGTCAGTACCGACTCAGAGCGACCCTATGCACAACAGAATGAAACACTGCCTGGTCCTGGGCCAACCTCACAATTGTTGCCACGCTTGAGCCCATTGATGCTGCCATTTAGCCAATCCACCTTGTTGGGGGTCAGGTAATGGACCAAAAGCCCATGAACTAGAGATCTGATGTAATGAGCCAGATGAAAGATCCAGGGCAAAAGATCAAGCTTTTCTAAAGCAGTCTTATAAACTGCAATAAGACCTTGTCCCCAAGGGAAATTAAGTCTGGCGACTTAGTTTGGTCACACCCTCTACCAATGTAGGGACATTCTTGATACTTAGATCTACTATCATATTTATTCCTTAGTCCCACCTTAATCTTTGTTGTTGTGTTGTTAAGTGCCATCCAGTTGGTTCAGATTTATATTGACCCAGTACAGAGTTTCTGAGGAGCAGCTGGTGGGTTGGAACTGCTGACCTTGCGGTTCCTAGTGTAGTGCTAATCCTACAATGCCACACCAATAGTCATACCTTAATCTTTGCTCCTTAGCAACTCATTTAAAAATGGGTCCATAATCACAGGAATAGAGGCTAGGATTTAAAATATATCACAAAATGGAGAAATTTGGTTAGAAGGGATATTATAAATAATTACCTGCCCTGCAATCATGAAGATAGCTGAGGACTAGAAATGTTTTTTTCTGACATAAATGGGGTTGCCATGGTTAGGAGCCATTGCATGGCAAATAACAAGCAAGGACTATGAGACCCAATTGGGATATAAGGTCTTTGTGCATATATTTAATTGGGATTACACTAGATTAGGGTGGGCCACACTTTTCTGTCAATTTGATTTACTGTGTTGGATTGAGTGTTGCTATGATTCTGTAAACTATGCCATGGACATTTTAACTACCAGCAGGGTCAATCAGGTTTCATCTGAGGTACCAGATGAAGACAAAAGGAGAGATAGATTACTACCAGATATCTAGTCACCGAAAGCCTTTTGAATAGCAGTAGATCACTGTCAGCACCAGAATATTGAATATTGAAACATGATGAAAAGCATCGGAATGTTTTCAGATACAGTGTCATAAGATGAGCCTCTCAGGTTTAAAGGCACTCCTAATATGATAAGGGAAGAGCTGCTTCCTCAAAGTAAAATTGAACGTGAAGACATGAATGAGTATACTCTTCATGATCATTATGTGCTGATGGAACACAACTAAAAATGAACAGAAAGAGTTGTAAGCATCCATTAATAATCAGAACATGAAATGTATGAAGTATGAATCTGGTATGATTGGAAATTGTCCAAAACAAAATGGAACGCTAAAACATTGGTATCCTAGCCATTAGTGAACTGAAATGGACTTATATTGGCCAATTTGAATCTGAATATCAGAAATGACAAACTGAAAGGGAAAAGGGAATGGTGTCACATTCATCATCAAAACAAGAATACAAAAGACGATAATACACATGCACCTTACCAGATGATATACACAGAAATCAAATTGATCACATCTGTGGAAATAGATAGTGGAAAATCTCCATGTCATCAGGCAAAACAATGCCAGGGGCAGACTGTGAAACAGATCATCAATTGCTCATATGCAAGTTCATACTGAAGCTGAAGAAAATCAAAACAAATCAGATTTAAAATATGACCTTGAAAAAGATCTCATCTAAATTTAAAGATAATCTGAAGAACAGATTCGAGGCATTAGACACTAAAGTAAGAAGACCAGAAGAGTTGAGGGATGACATCAAGAATATCATATGGGAAGAAAGCAAAATGTCAGTAAGAAGACAAGAAAGAAGTAAAAGACCAAAATGGATGTCAGAAAACAATCTGAAACTTGCTATCTGGAACAGAGATTCTAGAGCAAATGGAAGATGTGGGGTTGCAAAAAAAATGAATAGAAAATTTATAAGGGCACCTCCAGAAGACAAATGCAAATACTATAATGAAATGAGCAAGGACCTGGAGTTAGAAAATCAAAAAGGAAGAATGTGCTCAGAATTTCTCAAGCTAAGAGAACTAAAGAAAAAAAATTCAAATTTCAATTTGAAATATTGAAGGATTCTATTAGCAAAATTTTGAATGATGCTTCAGAAAGCATCAAAAGAAGATGGAAAGTCAAGACAATCAATCAAATCCCTTCAGGACAAAACCCCTCCAGGACTGTTCAAAGAGAACACAGGAGCAGGCTTATAAGCTTGCTGGTGACCACCTTGGTCTACTCATGAGTGGAAGAGAGGAAAAAGACAGCAACAAAGATATGGGCTAAGTTCGACCATGTTCCATAGACTCCCATCAGCTTGGAGATGAGAGAGAGAAGAGAAAGAGAAAGGATTGGTTGGTCTGATGTGTGATGACACTTGGGGACTCATGAGCCCATGGAAAAGGACATAGACATGGAGGGCTAGAGCTAAGAGTGAAGCGTCCAGCTGATATGAAGTGATGGGAGACACACAAGAATGCCCAAACCTGCAGAAAGTACCTATTTGATCTAGCTTCAATGGCTTGATGATCAGAACTCGACTAGAGGGGA
>NW_006408591.1:10854899-10927242 GCF_000296735.1 Chrysochloris asiatica | reverse complement strand
TAGGGTTTCCAAGGAGCAGCTGGTGAGCTTGAACCACCAACCTTGCAGTTCAAATGATTTTGCAGTCTGATGCATTAGCCCACAGTGCCACACCAAGACTCCATACTTATGGATACAATAGATCAAAATACCAACTGAGAGGGAAGGAGTCTTCACATTAAGGGTCAAATCTATCCTCTTTGTATACAGGGTTGATAGGGACAGGCAACTTAGACACTGACTACCTAAAAAAGGGACCTATAAAGACACAAAGTGACTGGCATACAAGAGGGATTTTAGTTTCAGAGTGTGCAGGGAGAGGTAGAATCCCCACTGAATCATTTTCATCTTGTCTAGATGGGTCTGATGAAAGGAGATGGGGACAAGATTTTTTATGATTCAACAGTGAGTAGTTGTTATCATGACTAATAATGATTGTCACAACTGTAAAGGTGGAAGTTTTATAACAAAAAGGGGCGAGTAGTTAATCTTACATTCCAGAAACAGAGGACCCTTAGACCATTAAGGGAAAAGAGCATGAGAGGAATGTGGGATCCTATGCAGAGAAGCAGCAACACCAAAGATGGAGGCAGAGATGAGGACATGGAGAGAGGGAGCAGATGTGCACTCTGGACTCATGGACAGAGAAGGACTGAGTGCTGGCAGCCAGGAGGCAGGCTTGTAGAATGTGCCCTTAGGCTGTTTAAATGATTATATATTCCTGAGTGCTTTTGTGTACATCAAAAAAAAAAAAAAAAAAACCCAAACAGGGGGAATATAACAAATACTGTTGAATGATGATGCACTTAGATTGCAAGCATTACAATGAAATGATGAGTGTAAAACTGGTGTTCTCCCATGTAAACTATCACTCAAATCACAGTAAAAACTTTAAAAAAATAAAAGAAGATGACAGAAGGAAAACACAGAGTTAATGTACCAAAAAGAAATGATCAATGTTCAACAGTTGCAAGAGGAATATGTGATCAAGAAACAATGATACTGAAGGAAGAAGTACAAGGTGCATTGGAGGCATTGGCAAAGAACAAGACTCTCAGAATTTATGAAATGAAAATTGAAACCTTTCAACATAGTGATGCAGAACTGGAAGCACTTGCTTACCTATGCCAAGAAATTTGGAAGATAACTACCTGACCAACACATTAGAAGAGATCCATGATTGTGTCCATTCCAAAGAGAGGTGATCCGACAGAATGTGGAAATTATTAGACAATATTGTTCATGTGGCATCCAAATAAATTTTTATAAAGAGAATTAAAAAAATGCTGCGACCATACATGGACAGAGAACTTGTCGAGATTCAAGCTGGATTCAGAAGAGGACATGGAACAAGGGATATCAATTGCTGATATCAGTTGGACCCTTACTGAAAGAAGAAAATACCAGAAAGATGTTTACCTGTGCTTTATTGACTATGCATAGGTTTTCAATTGTGTGGATCCTAGAATGAGTATTCCAAAACACTTAATTGTGTTTATGAGGAAACTGTACCTTGACCAAGTGGCGGTTGTTCAAATAGAACACAAGATGACCGAATGGTTTAAAATTAGAAAAGTTGTGTGCCAAGGTTTTCTTCTTTGACCATACTTACTCAATTTGTATGCTAAACAAATAATCTGAGAAACTAGATTATATGAAGAAAAATGTGACATATGTGTTGGAGGAAGACGCATTAAGAGCTTGAGATATGCAGATGATACAACCTTGCTTGGTTAAAGCAAAGAAAACTTAAAATACTTATTGATAAAGACCACAGTCTTTGTTATGGGTTGCACCTCAGTGTAAAGAAAACAAAAATCTTTACCATTGGACCACTAAACAGCAATCATATAAATAGTGAAAAGAGTTTTGGTCAATACTGCTGGTCAATACTGCAGTCAAGAAATCACATGACATATTGCATTATGCAAAACTGCTTCACAAGATCTCTTTAAGGTGGTGAGGAGCAAAGATGTCAGTTTTAAGACTAAGGTACTCGTGACCCAAGCCATGGTATTTTCAATAATCTCATATGCATGTAGAAGTTGAACAGCGAATATGGAAGACTATAGAAGAGCTGATAAATTTGAGTTATGGTGTTGGAAAAGAATATTAAAAGTACCATGGACTGTCAAAAGAACAAACCAATCTTTTGGGAAGAAGTACAACCAGAATGCTCCTTGAAAGCCAGGATGGCCAGACTTCCTTTCTCATGCTTCAGACATATTACCAGGAGGAACCACTCCTTGCAGATGTATATCATGGTTGGTAAAGTGGAGGGTCGGAGAAAAAGAGGAAGCCCCTCAATGCGATGGATTTGTACAGTGGCAGCAATAATGGGCTCAAGCATGGCAATGATTGTGAAGTTAACGCAGGACCAGACAGTGTTGTGTTCTTTTGTGCAAAGGGTTGCTATGAGTCAGTACTGACTCGATGGCACCTAACAATATGGGTGGGCCAACAACAAAGTGAATGTAGCTATACACAAGATACTACAAAGATAGACCTAATTACCAGAGCCTGAGACACTCCAGAAGGAAAAAAACTGCTGCCAAACCTTGATTACACATTACTAGCCTCCTAAAATCCTCACAATTGGACCAATAAATTCCATCATGATAAATGAAGAAAGGATTGAAGTTGCTGAAGACATCAATTTGCCTGGAATTACAATCAATACTCTCAAAAGCAGCAGTCCAGAAATCAAAGGTGTATTGTATTATGCAAAGCTTCTGCATAAGACTTCTTAAAAGTGTTCCAGAGCAAGTTTGTTTGTTTATTTGTTTGTTTTGAGGAACAAGGTGCACCTGAACCAAGCAATGGTGTTTTCAGTAGGCTCATATGCACGTGAAAGTTGAACAATGAATAAGGAAAATCATAGAAGAATTATTGCATTTGAGTTATGGTGCAGGGAAGAATAGTAAAAGTACCATTGCTTGCCAGAGAGCAAATGAATTTGTGTTGGAAGAAGTATAGCTAGAATGTGACTTAAAACTCAGGATAACAAGACTTGGTCTCTCTTACTTTGGACAAATTATCAGCAGGGACCAGACACTGGAGAAGGACATTATGCTTAGTAAAGTGGAGGGTCAGCCAAAAAGGGTAAGGCCCTCAGAGAGATGGAGTGCTACAATGGCAGCCGCCATGGGATCATTCATAGCAATAGTTATGAGGATGGCACAGAACTGCGCAGTGTTTGATCTTTTCTGCTCCGATGTGCTGGTGATGACTCAGTGATGTCTAACAACATGTCTCCTGAGTTGAGAAAATGTTTCTGTTGTTTTAAGAACAAAGTTTATGGTAACTTGTTAAGGCAGGCCTGTAAAAGTAATTCAGTACTTAATATACATTGCATGTAATCTAAGAACTATCAAAGACATTGTATACATTAAAACACCCAGTGTTATAGATATTCTGAGTAGGAAAAGTATACATGAATAGTAGATATCTGAAAGGCTTCATGGAGGACAAAGAAACTGAATTAAGCTAAACTAGAAGGTAAATAGAATTCCAATCAACAATTAGGAGGGAGGGATGAGAACATTCCTACTAGGAACTAATATTGTTCGTTCCATACCCTAGATCAGCTAAGCTAGATAAGGCTAGGTTTGTTATTGTTGTGAAGTTGCTACACTTGAGATCACTGCTGCCACTGTGCCGATCCATATCGTTGGGAGTTTTCCTCTTTTTCTCTCACCTTCCAATTTAATGAGCATGATGACCTTCTCTAGGAAATGGTCCCTCCTGATAATATGTCCAAAATATGAAGTCTGCCCATCCTGGCTTCTAAGGAGATATCTGGCTGTACTTCTTCCCACACAGATTTGTTTGTTTTTCAGGCAGACCATGGTACTTTTAATATTCTTCTACAACATTACAATGCAAATATATCAATTCTTCTACAGTTGTCTTTATTCATTGTCCAACTTTCACATGCATATGAGGTTATTGAAAATACCAAGATTGGGTCAGGCGCACATTAGTTCTCAAAGTAACATCTTTGCTCTTTAACACTTTAAGGAAGTATTATGCAACAGATTTGCATCCTTTTATTTCTTCACTGCTGTTTCCTTGGGTGTTGATGGTTGATCTGAGCAAAATTAATTCTTCGACAACTTCAATCTTTTCTCCTTTTATCTTGGTGTTAGTTATTGTTCCAGTAGTGAGGATTTTTGTTTTCATTACATGGAAGTGCAATCCATAATGAAAGCTGTCATTCTTGATCTTCGTCAGTAAGCATTTTGAGTCCCCTTTGCTTTCAGCAAGCAAGGTTGTATCATCTGCATATTGCAAGTTGTTAACGAGTTCATCCAATCCTGATGGCACATTCTTCCTCATATACTTCACCTTCTGAGATTATGTGCTCAACATACAGATTGAATAACTAGGGTAAAAGGATGTAACCTTGTCAAACACCTTTCCTAATTTTAATTCATTCGGTGTCCCCTTGTGTCTGTCTGAAAGAATGCCTTTTGGTCTATGTACTCATGTGCACAATTAAGTGTTTCACAATACTCATTCTCAGCAATGTTGTCCACAGTTTATCATGATCCACACATAGAAAGCCTTTGCTTAGTCAGTGAATCAAAGGTAAACATCTTTCTGATATTCTCTTCTTTCAACCAAGATCCATCTGACATAAGCTATGATATCACTTGTTCTACATCTTTGTCTGAATCCTACTTGAACCCTGACAGTTCTCTATCAATGTCCTGTTGCAGTTGTTTTTTAATTATCTTTAGCAAAATTTTGCTTGGATGTGATATTAATGCTATTGTCCAATGATTTCTGCATTCCATTGGGTCACCTCTCTTTGGAATGAGCACACGGATCTCTTCCAATCAGTTGGTTGTATCCCAAATTTCTTGGCATAGAGTAGTGAATGCCTTCAGGCTACATCAGTTTGCTGAAATATTTCAGTTTGTATTTCTTCAATTCTTGGAACCTTATTATTTGTCAATGATTTCAGTGCACGTTGGATGTCTTCCTTCTGTATCATTGGCTATATATAGATCATATGACACCTCTTTGAATGGTTGAACATTGACCATTTCCTTTTGGTACAGTGATTTTGTGTATTACTTCCATCTTCTTTTCATGCCTTCTGCATCATTAAGTATTTTTCCCATTAGGTCTATTAGTATCCCAAATCAAGGCTTGAAGGTTTTCTTTTAATTCACTAAGCTTGAGAAATATTGAGCATGTTCTTCACTTTTGGTTTTCCAGTTCCAGGTTTGCCCATTCCTTTACAGCCTTGATTTTGTCTTCTCGAGCTTCCCTTGAAATTTTCTATTCATCTCTTGTCATCTCATTTCTTCCATTTGCTTTAGCATCTCTATGCTAGAGACCAAGTTTCAGAGTCTCTTCTGATATCCATTTTGATCTTTTACTTCTTTCCTGTCTTCTTAACTACCTCTTGCATTCTTCCTGTATGATAGTCTTGATGTCATTCCCAAACTCTTCTGGTATGTAGTCATTAGTTTCAGTGCATAAAGTCTGCTCATGAGATAATTACTAAATTTAGGTTGGCTATGTTCAAAGTCATGTTTTGGCTTTTGTGGACTTATTTTAATTTCCTTCAGCATTGCCTGAACTTGAATGTGAGCAATTGATTATCTTTTCTACAGTCTGCCCCTGTCCTTGTTTTGACTGATGACATGGAGCTTTTGCACCATCTTTTCCCTCAGACATAGTCAAGTTGATTTCTGTGTATTCCATCTGTTGAGGTCCTTGTGTATAGGAGTCTTTTATGTTGCTTAAAAAAGCTATTTGCAATGAAGAAGTCACTGGCTGTGCAAAACTCTATCATGGGATCTTCAGCATAATTTCTATCACCAAGGCCATCTATTATAAACGACTTATCCTTCCTCTTTGTTTTCAACTTTGCATTCCAATCACGAATCATTTCTATTTCATCATCACTATCTTTAGTTGTTGGTGTGTATGTTTGAATAATATTGACATTGACTAGTCTTTCTTGAAGGCATATGTATATTATCCTATCACACACAACATTGTACTTCAAGAGATATCTTGAAATGTTCTTTTTGATCATGAATATGGTGCCATTCCTCTTTAATTTGCCATTTCCACCATAGTAAACCATGTGACTGTCAGATTCATAATGGCCAATGCCAGTTCAATTCAGCCCACTAATGCCTAAAATATCGATGTTTAGGCCTTTCTTTTCATTTTTGACAACTTCCAATTTTCCTAAATTCATAATTTGTACATTCTGTGTTCTGATTACTAATGGATGTTTGCAGTGGTTTCTTCTCATTTTAAATTGTGCCATATCAGCAAATGAAGGTCCTGATGGCTTTAGTCCATTTGCATCGTTCCGGTCAAGTCCTCTTGGAGGAGGAAGTTTGTCCTCACTCATATTTTGAGTGCCTTCCAACTGTAGGGGATCATCTTCTGGTACTATACCGGACAATATTCAGTGTTCTTCATGTTTCAATATCTAATATACTGGTGCTATCAGATAGTGTTCCACTGCTATCCATAAGGTTTTCTGTGAGTAAGTTCATTTCTCCTTCTTCCCACTCTGTATTAGTCTCTCAGAAGCTCAACTGAAACCTGTCCACAATGGGTGACCCTGCTGATATTTAAAATACTGTTGGCATACATTCTAGAAACACACAAACTACCACAATACAACAACTGACTGATGAATGATGGGCCATTGTTGTACTCTGCTGGTTTTAAAATATACTGGTGGCATAAATTCCAGAATCACAGCAATGCACAAGCCACCACAGTATGATCAAATGACAGATGAATGGTGGGAAAGTTTCTAGTGATTGGCTATATAACCTGATGCTCAGAAGTGTGGTCTTACCTAGAAATAAATATTTGTGATTAATTAAAACCATGGTACACATGGGGGCTTCAAAAAATTCACAGACTATTACAATGAAAAGATAATGGAATTCTTCTACTTCTTACAGTGTATATAAAGTGAATGCGCAGATAGAGCTATGGAGGAGCCAAGATTGTATGTATTAGCTTAAACCAAATGAAGACTTTTCTTTTTTTCTTTTTCTAAAATGGAAGAATGGGCAAACATGTCTATTATTGATAAGAACTCCTGTTTGATAAAAGGTACATGTGACCAGTGAGTCAGTAACCAAAGATTTTACTATTTGTGCATCATAAACTAATTTGAGCCTTAATTATAATGGTTGGTAATTTAATTGAAAACAGAAATAAAGCAATTGTATGTAGACTAGTGATTTCCAAGGATCAATGCTAATTCTCAATCACGTTTTCATAGATTCAAATAAAAAATATAAATAAATAAATAAAACCAAAACAGAAAACTGAGGACATTACAGTATTATTATTTTTAATGAAACTAAATTATTCTATAAATTAGTTACACTAGGATGTTGCTATTGCTAGGTGCCATAGAGTCAGTTTTGACTCATAGTGACTTTATGAACAACAGAGTGAATCACTAAATGGTCCTGTGCCATCCTCACAATTGTTATGTTTGAGCCCATTGTTACTGCCACTGTGTATATCCAACATGGGGTCTTTTTCGATAACCCTCCACTTTAACAAGCCTGTTGTCCTTCTCCAGGAACTGAACCCTCCTAACAATGTGTCCATAGTATCTGAGTTGAAGTCTTGTCAGCCTTATAACATTTGTGTGTGTGTGGTAAGTATTGCTTTTCTATATAAAGTGATGGTGATAAATGATGGCGATAGCTGTTTTCAAATATTATTATTTAGTAAATCTCTACACATCTCAAGATACCACAAAGTCTTCATTCAACCTACTGTTGCTACTAACTCTCAAGTGTAAGTCTCTAAAGGGATGAGTGTCCCAAACAAAGTCTCAGCAGTCTCTAATTGATGGAGTGGAGATAAAACAAAGGATAACATTACTCATCTGAAAATAGCATTTTCTTTTTTAAGTGTAGAGTGTAGAGTGCAGTTCTGAAGGGTCAGTAGAGAGGTATTTGCATTTTGGCTTTGGCAGTTTCATTATGTTGTCAATTATTATAGTGCTATGTTCTAGTAGGAGTTTCATCATGTATTCAGACTGGAGAGAGGAATCATTTAGCTGCCACAACAAATTGAGCTCAGCAGGCTTCATTTCAGGAACTTCAGTGGTGTCAAGTGGTCATTCCTTCAGTTTTAATTTCTAGATATATGAAATGCAAATTGCATGATCTTTTCTCCTCTGATAGTCAAAGCAAATGGCTCCAATTACATTCTAACATAGCCTTAACTGGGAGGTAAATAACATTATCAGCTTGGGATGTGGTAGGATGAATCACAAAGAAAAGATTAATTATCTTGTAAAGGTATTGTATTATCTTAATTGTTCACATCACTCAAGCTTTTCTAATTAGAAAAGTAAATACCAGCCTAGGCAGGTTTTGCCCTGCCACAAAGCAAAAAAAAAAAAAAAAAAAAAAAAAAAGGAGGGGGGATAAACATTCACATGAATTATACCTTTTCAAATATTTACTTGATAAGGCCAACCATCTGTTTATGCTTGCATTCCTGCATTCAAACTTCCCAAAGGTCAATTGAAATTCTTTTTTTAAAAGCAAAACAGTAACAACTATTCAATAATTTAAATATTTCAAAGTATTAATGTCACAAGCAAGTCTACCAATTGACATCATCATAGCCCACTATTTTTTAGTGGGTTCCAAGATCTAAAACATTTCTGTCTTTCAAGTCTATTTCACGTGTCCTTTTAGCCCAGTGATTTATTTATTAGAAAACTCAAAGGAGATTACACAAAATCCCCCTCCTTTCTTTCTCTAAGCAACTGTCATTTCCTACACAGAACACCTCCCATTCCATATCCCTGGGTAATGATTTGTCTTTGGACAAATTTAATTCTATTACCCAACCAGAATAAGATCAAGCCTTCCAAAATTCAGTCTTACCTGTGAGAAGTTTATTAAACTATCTCATGAATTAAGTCTCATCATGAGCCATGTCCTAAAATGGCTTTACTGACACATAGAATATATTTACTAATGTGAATAAGTTTCTTGGGAAAGCTCTCAGCACATAATAGGTACTAAGAAGCATTGCTTCTGTTCTCTCTTGTGTTTGCTTCTGATCTTCATTTTGAAGCAATTTTGTCTAGTGTTTAAAGAACTTAGACTTAGAGTCATATGGATGTGGGTTTGAAACTGGCTATAAAACTAGTTCTATAATTTGAAAAAGTATGTCCCCTCTCTGAACCTCTTCCCTAGTCTGGAAAGAGTAAAATACTATCAACCTTTTAGATTATTCAAAACACTACATGATACTATGCATATTTGTACTTAGTTTAGTGCTAATGAGTATTCAATAATTGTGAGGTATATTACATTTCATTATTATAATTTATAACCCTTCTACTGAAAATCAGTTTGAAAGCAATTGCTGAGGTCAAAATCAAAAGTGAAAAATCTTTGCCATTTAAAAAGGTCATCTGGACTTTCCCACAACAAAACACTTCAATATGTCCTTATTCTTGTGTATGTCTCTGTTCTTTACATCTTCAAAGTAGAATATTTTCATAGGGCTGATGGGCTTTAACACACTACTTCCATAGCTGGTTTACCAATTCACTGATCTGAAGCATTTCACTTAGAGCTGCTCTCTTTCTGACAGGGTGGCTTGAGGGAGAAGATGATCTTAAATGCCAGGAGGATTTTCCACATAGGCATAGGGGAAGAATTCTGTGAGCATCTGTGCACAGCATGCAGAGCAGATTTTGAGGGTGTGAAACTCCATTTATGACTTCAGTTAATGGACTCTTGGGCTTGAGCACAATGTACTGTAGAAGGCAAAAAGAGTTAATTCATCTGGAGCTCGATTTGTGAAACCAATTCTTCTGTCTCATTTACATTTACATTAGCAGGACATCTTGAACAGAAAAAGGGTTGGTGGCACTGGATGAGATCACAGCTAACATAAAAGATTTTATGAATATGAGTTCTTTCATTCTCCATCTAGTAGTGAAGAAACAAACAAAAAACTATAGGTTTTTAAATGCTTCACCAAACCAGTTCATTTTATGGTAAATGTGACCTAACAGAACGCAGAAATCATCCGACAATCTCTTTGATATCCCATGCGAGTAAAGTTTTGCTAAAGGTAATACAGAAACAGCTACAATCATACATTGACAGAGAACTTCCAGAGGTTCAAGTCGGATTTAGAAGTGGACATGAAATGAGGGATATCATTGCTGATGTCCGATGGGTCTTGGCTGAAAGCAGAGAATATCAGAAAGATGTTTACCTGTGCCTTATTGACTATGCAAAGGTTTTTTGATTGTGTGGATCATGACAAGCTATAGACAACATTGCGAAGTATGAGTATTCCAGAACACTTAATTGTGTTCATGAGGAATCTGCACCTGGACCAAGAAGCAGTTGTTTGAACATAACATGGGAACACTGAAAGGTTTAAAATTTAAAAAAGGTGTGCAACAAGGCTTTATTCTTTCACCGTACTCATTCAACCTGTATACTGAGCAAATCATCCAAGAAACTGGGTTCTATGAAGAAAAGCGTGGCATCAGGATTAGAGGAAGATTCATTAACAATCTGCAATACGCAGATGATACAAGCTTGCTTGCTGAAAGTGAAGAGGACTTAAAACATTTATTGATGAAAATCAAAGAGCACAGCCTTCGGTAGGGGTTGCACCTCAATGGAAAGAAAACAAAAATCCTCACCACTGGACCAATAAACAACATTCTTATCAATGGAGAAAAGATTGAAGTTGTCAAGGACTTCATTCTTCTTAGATCAACTATCAACACCCAAGGAAGCATCAGTCAAGAAATCAAACGAGGTATTGCATTAGGCAAATCTGCTGCACAAGACCTTTTTAAAGTGTTGAAGAGCAAAGATGTCAGCTTGAGGGCTAAGGTGCTACTGACCCAAGCCATGGTATTTTCAATAACCTCATATGCATGCCAAAGCTTGACAGTGAATAAGGAAGAATGTAGGAGAATTGATACATTTGAGTTATGGTGTTGGAGGAGAATACTGAAAGTGCCATGGGCTGCCAAAAGAACCAACAAATCCGTGTTGGAAGAAGTTTAGCTAGAGTGCTTCTTGGAGGCCAAGATGGCCAAACTTCATCTCTCTTATTTTGGACATATTGTCAGGAGGGACCAGTTGCTGGAGAAGGATATCATGTTTGGTAAGGTGGAGGGTCAGAGAAAAAGAGAAAGACCCCCAACACGATGGATTGGCCAAGTGGCAACATCAGTGGACTGAAGTATGGTAACAGTAGTGGGGTTGGCCCAGGATTGCACAGTGTTTCATTCTGCTGTGCATAAGGTCGCTATGGGTCGGTACAACAACAACTTTTTCTCTTGTTTTTCTATGTACTAGTCTTAAATCATTTTATATTTAATATGACTATTAACTTTGGTTAATAGTCAAAACTATTAACCAAACCTTCTGATACTATACTTGAATCTTTCCTCCTTCCCTTTCTCTATTGAAATGAACATTAATTTCACTCCTTCAGGAACCAGATCGTTTTTTAAGTCTTTTAATTATTTATCCCCATTAGTTTATGGAGTCCTGGTGTGCCACTGTAGGTTAATGCCTTGGACTGTTGGGTCAGTTTGAATTACAAGGTCAGTGGTTCAAGTTCACCAGTTGCTCCATAGAAACCCTATACAGGGTTGCTCTGAGTCAGAACTGACTCACTTTCCAATAAAAACAAATTAAAAGTTTTTAATTTTTTATTTTGCTGTTGTTATTGAGAATATACACAACAAAATATGCATCAATTCAACAGTTTGTACATGTACAATTCAGTAGCATTGATGACATTATTTGAGTTGTTCAACTATTCTTACACATCTTTCTGAGTTGTCCCTCTCCCATTAACATAAAGTCACTGTACCTTAAGGTAATTTTTTTTTCATACTCTTAACATACTTTATTGACTTAGAGACCAAACAAGGCATCTATTTGTCACTTAAGGCACCTCATTGAAAATTGTACAGCACAGTGCTGTCACTACAGGTGTTTGAGGTTGGGAAGGACAATCTTTGGATGGCATTGCTTATGATACTTACTTATTATTTAAAAAGGGTCCCTCCGTGGATGTAAGAAAGGAAGCACATGGGTTTGTGACATGTGCTGAGTTGCTGCTGGGAGCTGATCCATGAGAGTAAGCAGACTGGTAAATCAGTGGCAAGGCAGGGAAAGAAAGTGAGACTAGTGTGCCCCACCCTCCCCATGACTCCAGTAAACTTGATTTGCAGAGTCACCATCCCCATGATTACACTGTGTCTCTTTCAAATGTGATGAATTTTTGATTTCATGCTTTTGGGAATCTTTCTCAGTACTCAATGTCTCCCATTTCCAAGCTATAGAGAAGACAGTGCAATAGTTCATTCTCCTGTATTCCACACAATAGCGAAGACTGAGAATGTGTGATTCATTTTGTGGAATTCCAAGGTATAGGGAAGACTATACAATAGTTCATTGCCTTGCATTTTTGAACTGACAATCCATGAGGTTCTGCGATAAAAGTTGAGGTCTTGTGGGCACCAGCTTCAAAACTTTCATCACCAGGCAGAATAATTGAAAACCTGATTCCATAGAAATTATAATATTGTAACTTTCTGTTTCTATCCGTACCCTCCCAATCACATAAATAAATTTCTCCTTTGTTTATGCTTTTCAAAACTCCCACCTTTGTAAAAAAAAAAAAAAAGCACCTCATTGCAATAACAATGCTGCTTTCCCCAATACTGCTCTTGAGCCCCTGGCCACCTCTCCCCCCTGCCCAGCATGGAAAATCAAGAATCATGCTGTGGGGTGATAAGTAAGGGTTCAATCTCATCTGGCTTTCCGTTACTAGGATGTGAGTTTTGCGAAGGCTGTTAGGATGCTTGCAAACATAACACCAGGGATTTGGGAGGCATCCATGAAACAATGGATGCCGCGTTTCAGGTAGTAGTCCACCAGCTGGGTGGTCTGAGTAGACTTCCAGGAGGATTTTCAGGTTCTTCTCTTTATCATCTGATCAGTGGACCAGAGGATTCCAGTGATAACATCTTTCAAAGCTTCCTTAGGGGGTCTGCACCCCTTGTAGTAGGAACTGCCACTCATGGTGTGAATCAGCCTTCCTTTGATTCTCTGGATAAGCAGAGAGTCTGGTATACTGAATTCAATCAAAGATCTAAGCTTTTCTTTCCTCTTCACCATGAAGTCTTTGAGCATTTCTACCTGCCTCACAGTCCAAGAGAAGTCATCTAAAAGAAAATCATTCTTCATGAAGAGGTTTCCAAATTCTTCTCAATGAGCTCAACTACTATTTCATCACTCACCAGTGGCTTTCAGGTTTTTTTTTTTCCCAGCTCTGAACCAGAAACCCACCATGACCCTCAACATGTCCCCAGTAGCCAAATGGCAAACACAGATGTTTTCCACCAATTCAGGTGCCTGGGTACCCTTTTCAACGCACCACCAGGATGCCTTTAGGATACTCTTAGACCAGATCGTCAGTTCAACGTCGGGAGCTGTGTCTGACGAGACCTCTAGCTACTGCTCTTCTGCACGCTTCACTAGTCCAGCTCTTCCAGGATGCCTATTTAATATTCCCAGTAGCTGTTAACATTTGGTCACATAAAGATACAGTGAAACCTGAGAGCCAGGACTCATTGGGACAGCCTTGTTTTTTGGGGGGTCTTGCAAGTTTTCTAACTTTGACAGGGTACATACAGTGTTACCACTCACCTATTGCTCTCTATGGATATAAAATATTTAAATTTCCCTTCTCTGACAAGTTTCTGTTTACACAGGCTCTGTCTTTCTAAAGTTTCACTGTAGTTCTTAAAATAGTATAATGCTCAAGAAAAACAAGTTTTACTAGTTACAATGAATTATTATTTAATTTTAAGAAGACTTCAGGGGATCTTTTTGGTTTAAGGTTTAAAGATTGCCTCAGGGCAATAGTTTTAGTGGTTCATATACCCTGCATGGCTCCATTAAGTCTAGAGGTCATGAAAATTTAAAATTCTGTTCTATATGTTCTCTGTTTTGATCAGAATTTAAAAAATAGAATCTTTAATCAAATATTCAACAATGGTTGCCAGGAACCATCCAGTTCTTCCGGTCTCATGGCAAAGGTGGCAATTGTTCATAGACATATTTAAACACATATTCCATTTTTACTTTATATCCCTGATCTCTTTCCTCTTTTGCTCTAGTTGAATGGAGACTGATTACTGTGCCTTGGTTCGCCTCTTGCAAGCTCTTCTAAACCCAGGCACTACAGTTATGATTAATTTTTAAACTGAACTCTGAAATATATGAATCTGATACTACTGATGTAACTATTATTTTGACTCTGAAAAAGTGCCTTAATTTCTCTAACTTTCTCCATGTGTAAAATAAGTATCATAGTACTTTATTTATTATAGAACTGGTTTATGGACTAATTAAGGTCATCTATATGGAGTACCTAAGGAGCTCTGGTAGCATAGTGGTTACGAATCGGGCTGCGAACCTTAAGGTCAGCGGTTCGAAACTACCAGCCGCTCCGCGGGAGAAAGATGAGGCTTTCTACTCCCGTAAAGATTTACACCCTTGGAAACCCTGTACAGGGTCGCTATGGGTCGGACCCGACTCGATGGCACTTAACAACAACAACAACAATATGGAGTACCTATGCTATTCATAGAGTTTTCTATGAATCTGTTTTCTATAGATCTGTTTTGGAAGAAGTGCAGCCAGAGTGCTCCTTGGAGGCCAGGATGGCTGAGCTTCATCTCTCATACTTTGGATATATTGTCAGGAGGGAACAGTCGCTGGAGAAGAATGTCATGCTGGGTAAGACGGAGGGTCAGAGAAAAAGAGGAAGACCCCCAACGAGATGGATCAGCCAGGTGGCATCATTGATGGCATCAAGTGTGGCAATGTAGTGAGTTTGGCCCAGGATCGGACATTGTTTCATTTTGCTGTGCATGGGGTCACTATGATTCGGTTCCGACTCGATGGCACCTGACAACAACAACAACAACAATATGGAGTCCTGGGAGTCCTGGTGTGGCACAGTGGGATAATGTGTCAGACTGCAAAGTCATTTGAACTGCAAGGTCAGTGATTTAAGCTCACCAGATGCTCTTTGGAAACCCTATACAAGGTTGCTATGGGTTGGAATTGACTATATATAAAGTGCTTGTGTTGATTCATTTATCAATATGACTCTCATGGTTATACCTAACCCTTTGGTATGATGACTTTGGAAGAGAGAATGGTTAAACCATTCTAAAATTTACTGTTGTTGCTTGGTGCCCTAAAATTGGTTCTGATGCATAGTGACCCTATGCACAACAGAATGAAACACTGTCCCATTCTGTGCCATCCTCACAATTGTTATTATATTTGAGCCCATTGCTGTGGCCACTGTGTCAATTTTTGCTGGGGGTCTTCCTTTTTCACATTGATCCTCCACGTCATCAAGCATGATTTTCTTCTCCAGGCAATTTTCTTCCTGACACCATATCCAAAATTGGAGGGACAAAGTATCAATATCCTCACTTCTAAGCAGCATTCTGGCTGTATTTTTTCCAACACAGAGACTTGTTTATTTTTCTGGCAGTCCATGGGTACTTTCACCATTCTTCACCAACACTATAATTCAAATGCATCAATTCTTCTAAGGTCTTTTTTTTCACATGATTTTGAAGCAGCTGAAAATACCATGGCTGGGGTCAGGTACACCTCATCCTCAAAGTGACATTAACTCTCTAACAGTTTAGAGAGGTCTTTTCCTGCAGGGTTGCCAATTGCAATATGTCGATTTATTGACTGCTTTAATCATGAGTACTAATTGTGGATCCAAGCAAAATAAATATTTGAAAACTTTTAAAACTTTTCTCCATTTACCATGATGTTATTTATTGGTTCAGTTGTGAGGAATTTTACTTTATTTACAATGAGTTGCCAATCCATACTGAAGACTGTAATCTCTGATCTTCATCAGTAAGTACTTCAAGTTTTTTTTGCTTTCAACAAGTGAGGTTGTATCATCTGCATTTTGGAGGTTGTTGATAAATCTTCCTCTGATGTCATGCTCTTCATATAATCCAGGTTATTTTAATATTTGCTCAGCATAGAGGTTTGATAAATCCAGTGAAATGATATAGGCCTGGTGAACACTTTTCCTGTTTTCAAACCATTCAGTACACCTTTGTTCTGTTCTAATGACTGCCTTTTGGTATATATACAGGTTCCTCATGAAAACAATGAAATGTTTTGTAATATTCTTTCTTTGCATTGTTATCCATAGTTAGTTATGATCCACACAGTTGAATGCTTTTGAATAGTCAATAAAACACAAGTAAATGTCTTTCTGGTATTCTTTGCTTTTAACCAAGATCCATCTGACATCAGAAATATCTCTAGTTCCACATCTTCTGAATTCAACTTGAATTGCTATAGTTCCTTATCAATGTACTGCTGGAATGGTTTATGAATTTCTTTGGTATGGACATAAATAAGAATCCCTTCCAAACAGATGGTCAAGTAGCTGTTTTCCACATTTCTTGCCATAAGCAAGTGAGAGCCTCCAATGCTACATCAGTTTGTTGAAACATTTCAATTTGTATTCAGTCAGTTCCTAAAGCTGTGTTTCCCCCAATGCCTTGAGTGCAGCTTGGACTTTGTCCTTCAATTCCGCTGGTTCTGTGTTTCAGTGCAATGATTACAATCTCCTCTATGCATCATCATTCAACAGTATTTGCTTCTATTTCCTCTGTATTTCTTTTTCTTTTTGTTTTTTTTTTGGATGTATACAAAAACACTCAGGAATATATAATCATTTAAATAACCAAAGGGCACATTCTGCAAGCCTGCCTCCCAACTGCCACCAGACAACCTTTTTCTTGCTATGAGTCTCGAGTCCTTAGCTGCTCTACCTCTCCATGTCATCATTTCTGCCTCCATCTCTGGTGTCTCTGCTTCTCTGCATAGGGTCCCACATTCTACTCATGCTCTTCTCCCTTGATGGTCCTGCGGTCCTCTGTTCCTGGAATGTAAGATTTACTACTTTCTCCTTTATGTTACAAAACTTCTGTCTTTACAGTTGTGATCATTGTAATTCAGCATAATAACTATTACCCACTATTGAATCATAAGAGTCTTATGAAAATTATTCCGTGGGAATTCTACCTTCTCCCACACTCTAAAACTAAACTCCTTCTTGAAAACTTGTAAGCCAGTCACTTCATGCCTTTATAATACCACTTCTCCCCCCATTTTAGATAGCCAATGGCTAAGTTTCCTGTCTCTATCATCCCTGGGTACAGATGGGATAGAATTGATACTTGATGTGAAGACTTCTTCCTTCTCAGTTAGTATTTTGAGCTACTACATCTAAAAGTATAGGTCAGGAAACAAGTATTTCCTCTAGAAATTGTTGAAAATGGATCAATTCTTATTGGTACAGTGACTCTGTGTATTCCTTCCATCTTCTTTTGTTGCTTCCCGACTCTTTCATTATTTTGTCCAAAAAAATCTTGCGAAGTTGCAACCCAAGGTTTAAAATTTTCATCAGTTCTGTCAGGTTGAGAAGCGTTGAACCTGTCCTTCCTTTTTGTTTTTATAATTCTATGCCTTTGAATATTTTTTCATAATATTTGACTTTGTTTTCTTGAGTTGCCTTTTGAAATTTTCTGTTCAGCTCATTTTCTTCCTCATTTCTTCTGGTTGATTTAGCTTCTCTAGCCTGAAGAGCAAGTATTAGAGTGTCTTCTGACATCCTTTTTATTTTGTTTTGTTTTCCCTGTTTTTTTAATGACCTTTTTGCTTTTTTCATATATTGTGTTCTTGATGTCATCCCAGAATTCCTCTGGTTCTTGGTAATTGGTGTTTAATGTAGCAAATCTGGTCTTAATATGGTCTCTAAATTCAGGTAGGGTTTATTCAGTGTCACCTTTTGGCTCTCATGAACTTGTTTGAAATTTCTTCAATTTCTCCATTAATTTTTATATGTGCAATTGATGGTCTGTTATATAGTAAGTCATTGGCCTTTTTTGGCTGATAATTTCAAATTTCTCCATCCTTTTTCCCCACAGATATAATCAATTTGATTCTGTGTATTCCATATGGTGAGGTCCAGGTGTACAATTACCATTTATGTTATTGAAAACGATGTTTAAAATGAATAAGCCATTGTTATTGTTGTTGTTGGTAAGTGCCGTTGAGTTGATTCCGACCCATAGCAACTCTGTATAGGGTTTCCAAGGAGCCACTGGTGAGCTTGAATCTCCAACCTTGCAGTTCAATCAGCTTTGCAGTCTGGCTCATTAACCCACAGTGCTACACCAGAACTCCGAATAAGCCATTGGTCATGTATAATTCCAACATAGGATCTCTAGCACTGTTTCTATCATCAAGGTCATATTTTCCAACTACTGATCCTTCCTCTTTGTTTCCAACTTTCACATTTCAATCACCAGTAATTATCAATGCATGTTGATTGCTTCTTTGATCAACTTCAGACTGAAGTTGTTAATCAATTTCATCATCATTGGCTTTAGAGATTGATGTGTAAACTTTGACAATAGTGGCATTAACTAATCTTCCATATAGTTTCATGGTTATTATCCCATTACAAATAGCACTGTGCTTCAAGATAGATCATAATATGTTCTTTTTGGTGATATCTGCAATATCATTTAGCTTGAATTTTTCTTTCCTGGCATAGTAAACCACATGATGTCTGATTCAAAATGGCCACTACCTGATCATTTAACTTGCTAATGCCTAGAATATTGATCTTAGTGCATTTCATTTCATTTCATTTTTGATGACTTTCAGTTTTCCTCAATACATTCTTCATACATTCCACTTTCTGCTTATTAATGGATGTTTGCAGCTGTTTCTTATCATTTTAAATTGTGCCTGACTTTCTTGAAATATTTTCCTATTGCAACAAGAAAGCAACAGTCAACTTTCTCCTCTTTTCTTGACTTCCTTATCTCTAAAGTTTTCTTCCAGATCTCACTCCAAGAGTAGACTGGGTGAAGCAACTTGGAAATGTTGTTGCAATATTGATTTTAATTAAGGCAGTAGAAAAAATGAGCATTGACCAGTTCTGAGACTGTTCCTATAGTGTTCAGGCTCAAGTTAACCTTTAATATAAAAAGCCATATGCTATGCTTCATATCCTCATTCTCATCTGTTTTCCAAAGTCTTTTCCAGTGACAGAAGGCATAGTCACATGTATCTACATACAGAATTACTGTTTATTTATTTTACCTGTATATGTACATTACTCTTGATTACACTGCACCACTAAATGGATGAAATTCACTACTGCTGAGGTGGTTCCAAGTCATAACAGCTGTATAGGATAGACTAGAACTGCCCCATGGAATTTCCAAGGCTATAATCTTTATTTTGGGAGTCCTGGAGTGGTGTTGTGGGTTAATGCACTGGACTGCAAGGTAAGTTTAAACCACAAGGTCTGTCATTCAAGCTCACCAGCTGCTCCTCGGAAATGCTAAACAGGGTTACTATGAGTCAGAACTGACTAGATGGCACTTAACAACAACAACAACAACAACAACAACATATTCTTTAAAGAAGCATACTGCTGCATCTTTTTCACATGAAAAAGCTGGTGGGTTCAAACTGGTGACCTTTTGATTAACAGTCAAGTGCTTAACCACTCTGTCCCCATGGATCCTTTGAGCATATCCTAAGTACTGTTATTATCAATGCAAAATAATGCACAATTCTCATCTTCTGGAAATTCAGCTTCTTTTTGCCTTTATACATAAATCACGTGAAGGTGAATTTTTCTTTCACATTTCATTGTTGTTCATAGTGCCTGTCAATTGGTGCTGACTTATGCAGCCCTATATAGGGTTTGTGATAGCAGCTGATGAGTTAGAACTGCCTATCTTGCTATGAGCAGTCCAGTGCTTATCCTACATTGCAACTCTGAGAACTCTTTCTTTTCCTATCTCCTTTGGAAGCAATTGTAAGTAGATTTTGATCCCTGGCTAATGCTGTTGGTTGATGTAACCAAGGAACTGAGTCCCAGTCGTGAAATTTTCTAATAATTCTATCCATTATTTGTTTTCTTGGTCCAAAAGTGGTTAAATGGTATTTGCAAAACAAAGAAGTAATATCTAGTATGAACTCCCAAACTAGAGAGTACATAGGTCTGATAAAGTACCAAATGATCAGTCATATTCCTATCAACAGTCCTATTTTTGCCCCATATTTATACATAGGATGGCTACAGCTTGAGATAAATACTCAAACATTGCAGTGACAAGATGCTTGGATAAAAATATTCTTTAAAATGTGAAAATGAGCATTTTCCCACTCAATATGGCCTCAAAAAGTAAATAAATCTCATTTACTTATTTCATCAGATTGCAGTCTTCATAAGAGCAAAGTTCATGTGTAACGTCTTTATTGGTTTAACTCTGGTGTCTTGTCTAATGCCGGATGTAGAATTGTTACTCAATAAATGTTTACCAAAAAATAAATTAATTGTACTATCAATTACAACCTTGAACAAAATATGGTTGTCGAAAATAATTTTTTAATTCAGCAGAATAGTCATTTGCAAGCTTAGGAAAATGTTCTGAACACAATGGAACATAATGAAAAAATCTAAGGTTGAATGCAAAATAATAATAAATTTATGCAGTCACCCCTCTGTAAATCCATCTTTGTCACTTGTGTCCAGTGGATGAAATTCTTTCCCTGATATGATTTGTTAACTAACGAAGAGAAAGAACCGAAATGCTGACTGTGTAAGACTGAAAAAAGTTGGGAAATGTCCTCTGCCTTAGTTCTTTAAGTTAATGAAATCTTGTTCAAACCCATTCACCAACCCTTCATTCAAATGTCACTTTCCTGATTGCTTTTGTTATGTGCCATTGAGTCATGGAGATTTCATGGTTGGCTCACACAGCGGTATGGTGATAAATCATAACTACCAAATAATGTCAGAGAAATTACAAATGATAGACGCATTTCAGGAGACTGCCTGTGGGAAGCTAGGTATTTATTTTAACTTTGTACCAACTTCTAAACTGTCTACACTAGACAGTGGGAGTTGTCAGAAAGGAAAGAAGTTATTACTAACTCATTCCTATTCAGGTACATAGGGAGGACTTGCTAAAACTGGAGAATGTTCTAGAAAATTAAAGCCCCTTGTTCTAGAAAATTAAAGCTGAAATAAAAAACATAAATTTAAAGAAAGAGCAAAAACTGAAATTGTGACATTTGATAAGGAAAACTAACCATTGCCACTTTGTGGAGATGCTTGGTATAATTTCTTTTGCAAGTAAGGAAGAAAAAAAAAATGAAAAAGAGACTTATTTTTCTGAAAAAAAGCTGTACTTTGCGTATGAATAATTACATTAGACTTAGGTTAAGGTAATATTTATTCTATCACTGTAGCTTTAGAGTTGTATATGGATTACGGAAAAGTCTTCAAGAAAGAGGGAATTTGAGCACAAGCATTAAATGACTTTTTAAAAAGTTTTTATTGTGAATTATGTAATAGTTTAATTAAATGACTTTTGGAAGCATAATGACACTATTAATTAGTAATCATTTGTTGTATAAATTTTTCACAATACCAGTTCAGCCTAGACTGATCAAACTATATTTGATTAACCTTAATGAAATTCCTCTGTTTTTTAAGAGAAAATGACTTCTTTGTCCAACCAAAATTTGTCATGATTACTTTTACAGATAAAATTAGAAAATGTGATGGGTCATCTTAACTTGATATTATGATTGAGTTTAAGCACATGCAGTATCAAATGGAAAGGAGACTTTCAAGAAGACACAAGTAGACTCCTGTCATCAAAATGTGTTTGTCCTCATAAAATTCTGGAGAGCTGGGCTTGTGTGTAGTCTAACACAAGAAAATGTAAGCAAATCACTGCAATTTTTGACCAACTTTTCATAAAATTTAGTTTTTATTTCTAACATAGTTAATGTTTGAAACAAGACTATGTAGTATCTAACATATCTTTCATCAAGGAATCATATGCACTGTAGAACCTTTTCTCTGACTATAATGAGTGGGACTACGTCAAAATAGGGAGCTTCAGATATAAAGAATCCTGGTCACTTCACTGTCAGTCAAACACAACCCTTTGGAAAAAAATGAAAAAGAGGACAGGGTTAGCTATTTACTAACAAAGAATGCTTAATGAAAGTTTTCACATTGAAACTTTTCCAGAAATATAGCATTGCATCTGTGTACCGTTAGAGGGACAGAGGCATATACACTTTTTCCCATGTTCTTAAGAATTATGCCAATAAAAAAAAAAAAAAAAGCTGAGAAAGCATCTTCTTCAAAATTCTGAAGGGAAACTAGCCTTTAAGTAGACACTTTTTGTGCACTATGCATTAAAGTGTTTTAATAGCATCCATTTATCATTTTAACAGCAAGCATTTACGAAAAGGTGTATGACCAGGTGCAAAAAGAAAGCACATAATGTATCTCAAAGCTTAAATTTTCAAAAGACATTGTGAGCTCATGTCTACAACAGGAAACGTCCTTTTCCTTTTATGTGACTCAGTTCTGTGATTTTCAAATCCCAGCTCTGTGGGTGACTAAAGTGTTGATCAGAAGAACACTATCAATTACTTTTTTAAAATGAGGGGATGATTTAAATATGACACAATCACATCAATTTAACTCAAGGTTATATTGGAAAGCTTTTGACTGTCTGCCATGACAATATAGTCAATATATGAATGATAACCACAGACATTGCCAAGAAAAATAAGAGTTTGCCTGCCACTTTTGCATGCAAAATCTGAAGTGGTTTCCTTAGCAAATCTATAGATATAGACCTTAGCCCTATATGGCATAGACATCCTGCTGAAGGCTTAGCTAATTTGTTGCCTAGCTGGTTTATGTAGCGTACAAAATCTCTTTAACCTAAAAAACCAGTACAATCTGTATTCCCTCAACAAATGTTAAAGCGATAATCCTATAGATGAACTTCAACAAAGCTTTTGAAAATCTGTTTGTTTTTTTTTCAAATTCCTAGAGCATTAAGTGAATCCTTAACATGGCTGTTCTTAAATTCATAAATAATTTGAGTTTCTCACTCCCTTTCTCATTGTCTCTTCACATATCTTCTTTCAAAGACACAAACTAACTTTGCTTATTAAAATATATTTGTTCTTATATAGCTTCTATCTTCAACCAACGGGTTAATGAGAGCCATTTTTTTCTAGACCTTGATTATGTTGTTATTAAAAGTTGTTGAGTTGGCTGTGACTCATAGCAATTCTATGCACAGCAGAATGAAACACTGCCTAGTCTTGTGCCATCCTCACAATTGTTGAGCCAACTGCTGTTGCCACTGTGACAATCCATCTCCTTGGTATCTTCCTCTTTTTAGTTGGCCCCCACGTCATTGAGCATAAAGTATTTCTCCAGGGTCTGGTCCCTTTTAATAATATATCTGAAGTATAAGAAATGAACTCTCACTATTCTTGCTTCTAAGGAGCATTCTGGTTGTACTTCACAGGATTGTTTGTTCTTCTGATAGACCATGATACTTTTAAAATTCTTCTCCAAAACCACAATTCAAATGCATCAATTAATCGATTGTCTTACTTATTCATTGTCCAACCTTCACATACATATGAGGCAATTGAAAAGGTAATGGCCTGGGTCAGGTGCACCATAGCCCTCAAACTGAAGAGGTCTTCTGTGGCAAATTTGCCTAATTCAATAAGTCCTTTGATTTCTTGACAGTTGTTTGTATAAGTGTTGATAGTGGATCCAAGCAAAATGAAATCTTTGACAATTAAAATAATTTCTTGATTTATCATGATGCTATTTATTTCTCAAGTGGTGAAGTTTTTGTTTTCTTTACATTGAGGTGTAATTCATACTAAAGGATGTGGTCTTTGATCTTCCTCAATAAATGTTTTAAGTGGTCTTCAGTCCCAGCTAGTAAGTTCGTATCATCTGTATATTGCTAGTTGTTAATGAGTCTTCCTCCAATCCTGATGTGATGCTCTTCTACATATAATCAGCTTCTCGCATAATTTACTCTGCAGTTTGAATAACTATGGTGAATGAATACATCCTGGTGCAAACCTTTCCTGATTTTAAATCATTCAATATCCCTTCATTCAGTTTGAATTATTGCCTCTTGGTCTATACACAGGTTCCTCATGAGCACAATTAAATGTTCTGGAATACTCATCCTCTGCAATGTTGTCCATAGCTTGTCATGATGGACACAGTAGAAAGTCTTTGCATAGTCAATAAAGTCCAAGCAAACATTCACAACCTCTTCTGAATCTAATTTGAGTTTCTGGCATTTCTTTGTTGAAGTAACCTTGCAGCCATTTTTAAATTATCTTCAACAATATTTTACTTGCAAGCGATGCAATGATTTTGCTCAGTGATTTCTGTTGAGTCATCTCACTTTGATACAGGCACAAATATGGATCTCTTCAAATTTGTTGGTCAGGTGACTGTATACCACATTTCCTGGTATAGATGAGTGAGAACCTCCAATGCTGCATCCGTTTGTTGAGAGATTTCAATTTCTGGACCCTTGTTTTAGTCAATACCTTCCATGCTGCTTGGATATCTTCCTTTACTATCATCAGTTCTTGATCAGATGCTACCTCTTGAAATTGTTGAACATTGATCCTTTCATTTTGGTACAGTAACTCTGTGTATATCTTCTATCTTCTTATGATGCTTATGTATCATTCAATTTTGTATAGTTGTTCTTGTTGTTAAGGGCCGTTGAGTTGTTTCCCACTCATAGCGACCCTGTATAGAATTTTTGAGGAGTGGATTGCAAGTTTGAACTGCCAAGCTTGTGGTCCAAACTAGCCTTATAGTCTAGTACAGAGTCAATGTTTCAAGTCAAGCCTTCACTTTTTTCTTCAGTTCTTTCAGCTTGAGAAATGCTGAGTGTCTTCTTCCCTTTTGATATTCTAATTTCAGGTCTTTGCACATTTCATTATAATAGTTGACCTTTGTTTTCTTGACCTGCCCTTTGAAGTTTTTGGTCAGTTCTTTTATTTCCTCATTTCTTTCATTAGCTTTAGAATCTCTGTTCTGGAGAGCAAGTTTCAGAGTCTATTCTGACATCTATTTTGGTCTTTTCTTTCTTTCCTGTCTTTTTAATGAAATTTTGTTTTTATCTTGTGTGATGTTCTTAATGATGTCATACTACAACTCTTCTGGCCTTTGGTAATTAGCATCTCATGTATCAAATCTGTTCATGACACAGTCTCTAAATTCAGGTGTGATATGTTCAAGGCCATATTTTGGTTCTCTTGGACTTGTATTTATTTTATTTAGCTTTACCCTGAACTTGAATATGGGCAGTTAAATGCTCCGCCGTGTCTATGGCCTTGTTTTGGATGATGACAATGAGTTTTTCTACTGTCTCTTCCCACAGATGTAGCCAGTTTGATTCCTGTGTATTCCTAATGTGAGTTCCATGTGTATACTTCTGTTTTATGTTGTTTAAAAAGATAATTGCAGTGAATAAGTTATAGAACTTGCAAAATTCAGTCCATACATCTCCAGCTTCATTTATATCCAAGGTCATATTTTCCAAATACTGACCCTTCCTTTTCATTTTCAACTTTGTCATTCCAATTATCAGTTATTATCATACCTTTTGAATGCATGTTTGTTCTATTTCAGATTGAAGAAATTGGTTGAATTCTTCAGTTTCATTATCACTGACTTTAGTAGTTGGTGCATAAATTTGAATATTAGGCATACTAACTCGTGTCCCTTGTTGTTATTAAACACCATTGAGTTGTTAGTTAAGACCCATGCCGACCCTGTGTGAGGGTTTCTGTGGAGCGATTGTTGAGCTTGAACCACTGACCTTGTGGTTCAAGCTGACTTTGCAGTCCAGAGCACTTACCACAGTGCCACACCAGTACTCCAGTGTTCCTTGTAGGCATAATGACACTGTTCTATCACAGACAGCATTGCATTTCAAGACGGATCATGAAAGGGTGTTTTTTATGATGAATGATGATTTTGATAATGAATTTCTCTTGAGTTTGTTTTTCCTGGCATAGTAAACCATATGATTGTCACATTCAATATAGTCGTTGCAGCTCACTAATGCCTAGGAGATCCATATTTATGTATTTTATATGACTTCTGACAATTCCCAATTTTTCTAGTTTCATACTTTGTACATTCCATGTTCTGATTATTAATGGATGTTTACAGTTGTTTCTCCTCATTTTTACTTTTGCCCTTGATTATTGGTGGTGGTTGGTGGTTATGTGCTGTGGAGTTCATTTTGACTCAAGCTAGCTTGTATAGGGTTTTTGAGGCTGTAAGTCTTTATAGGAGCAGAAAACTTCATCTTTCTCCCATGGAACAGTTGGTAGTTTCAAACTGCTGACCTTAAGGTTAGCAGCCCAACTCATAATCACTATGCTACCAGTTAATAATTTTTTAATTACATGTTAATAACAGGTGTGTTACAGAGTTGGCCACTCTGCACATTGAAAAGGCCGTTGTATTTTGAAATGTGAACTTAACAGGGCACAAAGTGTTATGTAAAAAAAAAATGTATGAAAACAAAAGGTAAATATCAATTGACAGGAATTGATGAGCATGAATATTAAGGAAAGATTGTGTTAAACAGTTTTTTAGTCAGGGATTATTTGTTGTTGTTAGGTGCTGTTTAGTCAGTACTGACTTATAGTGAACCTCGGCACAACAGAATTAAACAATGTCTGGTTCTTAGCCAACTTACAATTATTTCTATGCTTAAAACCATTGCTGTTGGCAGTGTGCCAATCCATCTCATTGGGAGTCTTCCTCTTTTTGCTGACCCTCCATTTTACCAAGTATAATGTCCTTGTCCTGGAACTAGTCTCTGCTGACAGTATTCTGAAGTGGGAAAGACAAAGCTAGCAATCCTGGGTTTCAAGGAATATTTTGTCTTATACTTCTTCCAACACAGAACTGTTTGCCATTTTGGTAGTCTATAGCACTTTTACTAATCTCCTCCAACACAAGATACATCCATTCTTCTACAGTCTTCTAACTCGGTGTCCAACTTTCACATGCATATGGGATTATTGCAATATCATGTCTTAGGCCAGACACACCTTAGTCATCAATTTGACATCTTTGCTCTTGAACACTTTAAAGAGGCCTTGTGCAGTAGATTTGCCTAATGTAATATGTCATTTGATTTCTTGACTGCTGCTTATGGAAGCAGTGTTGATGGCTGACCCCAGCAAAATGAAGTATTTGGCAGCTTCAATTTGTTCTCCATTTATCTTGATGACTTTTGTTTTCTTTAGATTGAAGAGCAACCCATACTGAAGACTGTGGTTGTGATCTTCATCAGTAAGTATTGTAAGGCCTCTTTGCTTCAAGCAAGCAAAGTTCTATCATCTGCATATCACAGATTTTTATTAATGCGTCTTCCTCCAGTCCTGATACCACATTCTTCTTCATATAATCAGCTTCTCAAATGATTTGCTCAGCATTCAGATTGAATAAGTATGATGAAAGAATACAATCCTGGCACATATCTTTCTTAATTTTAAACCATTTTGTGTCTTCTTGTTATGTCTGAACAACTGCTTCTTAGTTTATTTACAAGTTCCTCATGAGCACAATTAAGTGTTCTGGAATACCCATTCTCCTCAGTGTTGTCCATAGCTTGTCATGATCAAAAGCCTTTGCATAGTGAATAAAGCATGATTAAACATCATTCTGTCATTCTCTGCTTTAAACCAAAATCTATCAACATCACTAATGATATCTCTTATTCTACTTCCTCGAATCCATCTTGAACCTCTGGAAGTGCTCTTTCAGTGTATTGTTGCAGTAGGTTGTGTATTTTCTTTAGAAAAATGTTATTTACAATTTTCTTATAGTAGTTATATTTTCTTATAGTTGTGTTGTTAAGTGCTGTTGGGTGGATTCTAACTCATGGAGACCATGTATAGGGTTTCTGAGAAGCAGCTAGTAAATTTGATCTTCCAACCTAGTGCTTAGTACTTCAGTGCTTATCCTACAGCATTGCAACAGGACGACAGTACTTATGTTGTTGTTACTGTTAGGTGCTATTAAGTTGGTTCTAACTTATAGGTACCCTATGTACAACAGAATTAAACACAGCTTGATTCTGCATTATCAGCATAATTGTTGTTACACTTGAGTCAATTGCTGCTGTTACTATGCCAATTCATCAGGCTGGGAGTCTTTCTATCGTGTTGAACATCCACTGTATCAATCATGATGTACTTCTGCAAAAATTGGTCACTCCTAATAGCATATCTGGATTATGAAAGACTAAGTCTCACTATATTGGCTTTTGAGGAGCATTATAGCTGTACTTCTTCCAGCAAAGATTTGTTTGTTCTGCTGGAAGACCATGGTACTTTAAACATTCTTCTTTTCTAACATCACAACTCAAATGCATCAATGATCCTAAAGTCTTCCTTATTCATTGTCCAATGTTTAAATGCATATAAGACTGTTGAAAATGCCATTGCATGGGTCGTGCACACCTTAGTCCTTGAGTTTGATATCTTTCTCTTGAACACTTTAGTGAGTTTTGGTGCAGCAGATTTGCCTACTGCAATATATCATTTGATTACTTAACTGTTGTTTTCATGAGTGTTGATGGTGGATCCAAGCAAAATAAAGTCTGTGAAAACTCCAGTCTTTTTTCATTTATCATAATGGTGAAGAGTTTTTGTTTTCCAATGGTGAGGATTTTTGTTTTCTTTACATTGAGGTGCAATAAACACTGAAGTCTGCACTCTTTTAATCTTAATCAGTATTTTAAGTATTCATTGCTTTCAGCAAGCAAGGCTGTATCATCTGCATGTCATAGGTACTTATAGTAATATTTACAGAATTTATAGTAATTACTAAATTAAATATTAGTAAGCTCTCCATTTGTCTGTCGGTTTGTTGAACTGTGGTTGTTTGCATGTTGTAGTGGAAGCTATGAATCTATACTATCAGCATCACCCATGGGGGAGAGGTTTCAGATGAACTTCCAGAGTAAGACATGCTAGGACAAAGGAAAGAAGGACTACTACTAAATACTTAGTCACTGAAAATCTGATGAATAGCAGTAGAACACTGTCAGATAGCACCAGAATACTGAATATTGAAACATGATGAAGAACAACATAATATAGTCAGATATAGTGTTGGAAGATGAGCCCCTCAGGTTGAAGGCACTCAAAGTATGACTGGGGAAGAGCTACCTCCTCACAGTAGAGTTGATCACAATGACACAAATAGAGTAAAGTTTTCAGGTCATTCATTTGATGATAGGGCACAATTCAAAGTGAGGAGAAAGAGTTATAAACATCCGTTAGTAATTTTAACATGGGATGTAAGAAGTATGAATCACAAAAATTGGAAGTTGTCCAAAATAAAATGGAATGCATAGACTTTAATATACTAGTGAGCTGAAATGGATTGATATTGGCCATTTTGAAACTGACAATCACATGATTTACTATGTCAGGAAATACAAAATGAAGAGGATTGTCATCACATTCAACAACTGTTAACATTCATTAATGGTAGGAGCATAAATGCACAAATATGAATTTTAAAAATTCAGAAGTTGTCAAAATTGAAAAGAAACACATAAAAATCTATATACTAGGCATTAGTGAACATCATCATAAAGAACATTTGAAGATCAATCTTGAAGTACAACACTGTCTGTGATAAGATATTATCTATGAGCCTAAAAGGAAGACCAGTTAATACAACTGTTATTAAAACGTACACACCAATTGTTAAGGCCAGTGGTGAAGAAATCTACCAACTATTTCAGCCTGAAATTGATCAAACATGTAATAAAGATGCATTGGTAATCACTGGTGATTGTAAGGCAAAGGTTGGGAACAAAGAGGAAAGGTCAGTATTTGGAAAATATGACCTTGGTGATAGAAACAATGCTGGAGATCTCATTATCAAATTTTGCAGTAATAATGAAATTTTCATTTTAAATACATTTTTAAACCAACATAAAATAAAAATATGTAAACAAGGGCCTCACCAAATGGAATACAGAGAAATCAAATTGACTCCAACATCATCAGCCAAAACACGGCCAGAGGTAGGCTGTGGACTAGACCATCAATTGTTCATATTCAAGTTAAGACTGAAGCTGAAGAATATTAAAACAAGTACACAAGAGCAAAAAATATAAATTTAAATGTATCCCATTTGAATTTAAAGATCATATCAAGAGCAAAATTGATGAATTAGACACTAATGACCAAAGACCAGAAGATGTGGGACGGATGATTATACCAAAAAGAGATGATTAATGTTCAAACGTTTCAAGATGTAGCAAAAGAACAAGAACCAATTATACTGAAAGAAGTTCAAGGTGCACTGAAGACATCGGCAAAGAACAAGACTCCAGGAATTGATGGAATACAAACGGAAGCCTTTCAACAAATCCAGAATGTTATACCATAAGGAAGCAAATTGTAGTTAAGAAGGCAAGGCAGGAGAAAAAGACCAAAATGGATGTCAGAATAGACTCTGAAACTAGCTCTCTAGCACAGAGATGCAAAACAAATGGGATAAATGAGGAGATAAAAGCTGAATAAAATATTTCAAGGCAAATTTTTCACTGGGGAGCCATCAGGGCAAGCAATCAAACCCCTTCAGGACAAACCCCCCTCCAATACTGAAACTCAAAGGGAACACATGAGCAGGCATGTATGCTTGCTGATATACTGTTGAGTGGAAGAGGAAGAAAGGCAACAAAAAGATTTGGGCTGAGTTCGACCATGTTCCATAGACTCCCGTCGACCTTGAGATGAAAAAAAGAATAAGGGCTGGTTGGTCTGAAGTATGGTGAGACCTGGGAACTTCTGAGCCAATAGAAAAGGACATAGCCACGAAGGACTAGAGCTGAGAGTGAAGCGTCCAGCTGATATGAAGTGAGGGGAGATGCACAAGAATGCCCAAACTTGCAGATAGTACCCATTTGATCTGGCTTCAATTGATTGATGATCAGAACTTGACTAGAGAAAGATTAAAAAAAAAAAAAAATTGATAAAGGAAACAAGTGTAAATTGCTAGAATTTGATGAAGTTGACCTATATTTATGGATGTAGTAGCTCAGAATACCAACTGAGTGGGAAGGAGTCTTTACAACAAGGATCAATCTTGTCCCCTCTGTATACAGGGTTAATAGCCATGGGCAACTTAAGCATTGGCTACCTAAAATGGAGGGGGGGGGGGCAAGAAAGGCACAAAGTGACTGACTCACAAGTTTTCAAGAGGGAGTTTAGTTTCTGAGTGTGGAGGAAGTTAGAATCCCCATGGAATAGTTTTCATTTTGCTTGGTGGTTATGGTGAAAGGAGATGAGGAGAAGATTCTTATGATTCAATAGTAATTGTTATCATGACTAATTATAGCTGTCACAACTGTAAAGTTAGATGTTTTGTAACAAAAAGAGGGGAGTAATTAATCTTACAGTCCAGGCACAGAGGAACCTAGGACCATTAAGGAAGAAGAGCATGAGCAGAATGTGGGACCGTATCCAGAAAAGCAGTGACACCAGAGATGGAGGCAGATATGATGCCATGGAGAGATAGAGCTGCAGAGGACTCTAGATTCATGGACAGAGGAAGGCTATGTGGTGGTGGCCAGTATGCAAGCTTGCAAAATGTGTCCTTTGGTTGATTAAATTATTATATATTCCTGAGTGTTTTTGTGTACATCCACCCCCCAGTAAAAACAGCAACAACAAAACAACCAGAGGGAGTATAAACCAATACTGTTGAATGATAATGCATGGAGGGGAATGTAATCATTGCAATGAAACTATGAGTGTAAAATTGATTTTCTCCCATGTAAACTATCACTCAATTCACAATAAAAATTTTAAAAAATAGTATTTCAAGGACTATTAGATTAATAGATTAATCAAATAGATTAAGTCAATATTATAATGAAATGTACAAGGATCTGGAGTTAAAAGTGAAGAAAACACTCAGCATTTTTCAAGCTGAGTGTACTGAAGGAGAAAATTCAAGCCTTAATTTGAAATATTGAAGGATTCTATTGGCAAAATATTGAATAATGCAGAAAACATCAAAGAAAGGTGAAAGGAATACACAGAGTGACTGTACCAAAAAGAAACGGTTGATGTTCACGAATTTCAAGAGTTAACATATGATCAAGAGCCAATGAAATTGAAGGAAGAAGCTCAAGTTGCACTGAAGACATTAACAAAGAACATGATTCCAGGAATTGATTGAATACAAATGGAAATCTTTCAACTAATTGTAGTTGCACTGGAAGCACTCTCTCATCTATGACAAGAAATTTGGAAGAAAGCTACTTGTCCAATTGATTGGTAGAGATCCATATTTGTGACCATTGGGGGGGAAAAATGACACAATGGAATGTGAAAATCATTGTACAGCAACATCAATATATCATCAATATTGCATGCAAGTAAAATTTTTCTAAAAATATTTAAAAACTGGCTGCTGCAATACATTGACAGGGCACTGTCAGAGGTTCAAACAGGTTTCAGATGAGGACATAAAATGAGAGATGTCATTGCTGGAGTCAGATGGATCTTGGTTGAAAGCAGAGAAGACGAGAAAGATGTGCTTTATTGACTGTACAAA
The DNA here is from genome assembly GCF_000296735.1 of Chrysochloris asiatica. Lineage (NCBI taxonomy): Eukaryota > Metazoa > Chordata > Mammalia > Afrosoricida > Chrysochloridae > Chrysochloris > Chrysochloris asiatica. The sequence goes on along the minus strand of NW_006408591.1, from coordinate 10,894,599 downwards.
GTCCTTCAGTTGTATGGATGACAAGCTACTAACAATATTATGGAGAGACAATTGTTCTAACAGAATAGTGTAAAATTAGGTAAGATATGTACAAGGAAGTAAAAAATTTGGTAGATTTGAATTATAGTGTTGGAGGAGAATATGAAAAGTACCATAGACTGCCAGAAGAACAAACAAATTTGTGTTGGAAGTAGAATGACCAGACTTAGTCTCTCATACTTTAGACATATTATCAGGAGGGGCCAGTCCAGAGAAAAAGACATCATGCTTGATAAAGTGGAGGGTCAGTACAAAACAGGAAGATCCCTAATGTGATAGACTGGTAGCAGCAGCAATGAGCTCAAGCATAGCAATAATTGTGAGGTTGGCACAGGGCCAGGAAGTGTTTTGTCCTGGTGTGCATAGCTTGCTATGAATTAGTTATGACTCTATGGTACTTAACAACAACAGTGAGCTGAAATGGATTGGTATTGGATGTCCAGAATCTGACAATCATATGGTTTATTATTCTGGAAATGACAAATTGAAGAGGAATGACATCACATTCTTTATAAAAAATGGCATTCCAAAATCAATCTTATATCGATTTTGTCTTGCATCGATGCTGTCTGTGATAGGATAATATGCATGTACCTATAAGGAAGACCACCAACCACTAAAATCAGTGATGATGAAATTGAAGAATTCTACCAACTTATTCAGACTGAAATTGATCAAACATGTAATCAAGATGTATTAATAATTACTAGCGATTGGAATGCAAAGGTTGTAAACAAAGGGGACAGATAAGTAGTTGAAAATATGACGTTGGAGATAGAAACGATGCTAGAGATCGCATGATAAAATTTTGTAAGACCAATGACTTCTTCATTGCATAAACCTTTTTTAAACAAAATAAAAGATGACCATACACATGAACCTCACCAGATGGAATACACAAAAACTCAAATTGACTGCATCATTTCAAAGAGATGGTGGAAAACCTCCATATCATTAGCCAAAACAAGGCCAAGAGCAGACTGTGGAACAGACCATCAATTGCTCATGTGCAAGTTCAGGCTGAAGCTCAAGAAAATTAAAACAAGTACATGAGAGCCAATATATGACATTGAACACATCACACCTGATTTTGGAGATCATCTCAAGAACAAATTTGATGCATTAAACCCTGATGACCAAAGACCACAAGGGTTGTGTGATAAGATCAAGAACATCATACACAAAGACAGCAAAAGTTCATTAAGATGACAAAAAAAGAAGGTAAAGACCAAAATGGATGTCCTAAGAGACTCTGATGTCTGCTCTCCAGTTTATAGATACTAAGGCAAATGGAAAAGATGATGAGGTAAAAGAGCTGAATAGAAAAGTTCAAAGGACAACTTGAGAAGGATGTGTCAAATATAGGGAAATGAAGAAAGACCTGGAGTTGGAAAACAAAAAAGAAAGAACACGCTCAGCATTTCTCAGTTGAGGGGACTGAAGAAAAAATTCAAGCCTCGATTTGCATTATTGAAGGATTCTATGATCAAAATATTGAATGATGTAATAAGCCTCAAAAGAAGATGGAAGGAACACACATGGCACTCCACCAAAAATGAATGGTCAATGTTCAAACATTTCAAGAGGTAGCATATGATCAAGAAAAAAATGATACTGAAAGAAGAAATCCGAAGTGTATTGAAGGCATTGGCAAAAAATGTGGACTACAAATTGAAAGCTTTCAAGAAACTGAGGCATCACTGCAGGCACTCATTCATTATGCCAAGACATTTGGAAGATAGCTACCTGGCCAACTGATTGGAAGAGATCCATACCTGTGCCCATTCCAAAGAGAGGTGACCGGATGAACTGTGGAAATCATAGGACAATAATATTGCTTTCACATTCTAGTGATGTTGTGTTAAAGATAATTTAAAAATGAACGCAACACTAATTGATAGAGAATTGCCTGATGTTCAAGCTGAATTCAGATGAGGATGTGGAATAAGGGATAAAATTGCTGACATCAGATGGATCTTGGCTGAAAGCAGAGAATAGCAGAAAGGTGTTTGCCTGTGCTTTATTAGTTACACAAGGCTTTTGATTGTGTGGATCATGACAAGCTATGAACAACACTGCAGAGAATGAGGATTCTGGAACACTTATTTATGCTCATAAGGTACTTGTATATAGACCAAGGAGCAGTTGTTTAAACATACTAAGGGAACATCAAATGGTTTAAAATTACAAAAGGTGTATGACTCATTTGTATTCTTTCACTAAATTTATTCAATGTGTTTGCTGAGCAATTAATTTGAGTAATTGGATTATATGAAGAAGAATGTAACATCAAGATTGGAAGAAAACTTATTAACCACCTATGATATGCAGATGATACAACCTTGCTTGCTGAAAGCAAACAGGACTTCAAATATTTACTGATGAAGATTAAAAACCATTGTCTTTAGTATGGGTTGCTCCTCAATGTAAAGAGAAGAAAAAATCTCACCACTGGACCAATAAATGACATCAAGGTAAATGGAGAAAAGATTGAAGTTGTCAAAGACTTCATTTTGCTTAGATCAAACAGCAATGCTCATGGAAGCAGCACTGAAGAAATCAAATGACAAATTGCAATGGGCCAATCTTCTACACAAGGACTCTTAAGTGCTCAATAGCTATGGTGTCTGCTTGAGAACTAAGGTGCACCTGACCCAAGCCATGGTATTTTCAATAACCTCATATGCATGTGAAAGTTGAACCATGAGTAAAGATGATCGTAGAATAATTGATGCTTTTGCGACATGGTTTTGGAGGAGAATACTGAAAGTACCATTGACTGTCAGAAAACAAAACAAATCTGTTTTCGAAGAAGTACAATCAGAATATTATTGGAATCCAGGATGGCCAAACTTTCTTTTATACTTCAAACATATTATTAGGAGAGACCAGTCCTTGGAGTAGGACATCATGCTTGATAAGGTGGAGCATCAGAGAAAATGAGGAGGACCCCAACATGATGGATTGGGACAATGGCTGCAACAATGTGCTTGGCAAAGCAACAATGGTGAGGTTGGTCTATATGAGTGGCACTGACTTGATTGCACTACAACAACAACAATTTGGTTTTAGTATAAATGAAAGTAATTTTTTATCAATGTTGATTCTCAATGACTGAATTGTCTTTAATATACATAGAAATGCATAGTTAATTCTTTATAGCATATAAGACTGTAGGTCAGAAATTTTAGGGGGATACATATCCAATCATACTTTGTAGGTCTCACAGACATTGTCTGCAAACAGCTTACTCTTCTTTTTTCTGTATTACATCTGAGTTTTTGTAACTGGTATAATATAACCATGAATGTTTGATGCAGTTTCCCAATCCATCCATGTTCTTTGCTGACAGACCACTGTCTCTGTTGCCTTTGGAAATTGTTTTTGTTGTTGTTAATGCCGTAGGTCAGTTCTGACTTGTAGTAACCCTATACAAGTGTTACCAAGGAGTGGCTGGTGAATTTGAACGGCTGACTTTTTGATTCAATTGACCTTCTGAAATTGAAATCTGTTATTAAAGACTCTGACTCAGCACTATGGAATTTTTATGATTCTTTTCATGAGTTTGGCATGAAAGAAATTTCACATTCCTCTCCCCACTCCTAATCTAGTCCTGTTCTGATCTTTGTCACTAAGATACCAACTTACAAAGCTGTGCTTCTCATATGAAACATCAATACAAAAAGAGGGGAAAAAATGGCAAGATGAGAAAGCAATACAGAATGTAATTTATCTTATTCTCCAGTATGACTATGTGTTGTTAAGAATGGGAAATTTTATATAAGAGAAGGAGTAGAGGAGATAGACGATACCAGCCTTATACAGATAAGCCTGGTTGTTTGGGAATTGTGGATACAGGAGATAAATGTAAAATTCACACATCTAGATACAGCTGCTGCTTTTTAACTAGAAAAATAGAAGTTTAAATGCATGTATTGGGGCAGTTAAAGAGTATAGGAATTTAGAGCTGCAAAGGAGAAATACTTCCATATGCAACTTACAGACTCATAAACAGATGTGCACCTCTCTCTAGTCCATGTGTTTTTAAACACAAATAAGAAGGCTGCCAGACAAGGACACAAACACAAACTAAAAAGTCATTTCCCAGCAAGTGACGCGGCAATCTCTACTTTGACTTTGACTTTAGCTCCACAGCTGTGGTGAAACTCACATTATGGCTGCGGGAAAGAAATTGTTCCCAGGTGAGAAGTAAATTATCTGGCTTGGAACAAAAATGTTGAAAAGGCAAATTCCACCTGCTTTTCTCTAGGCAAGATATTTTTGTCCAACTATCTTGCAGCTTCCTAGTCAAGCAGTTACCCTCATGTCTAATTTGCATCCTTATTCTGAAAGTTATTTCAATTTTATATTCTGCATACACATATGTCTTTGTCTGTGCTCAAATACGTAAGTATTTGTGTTTACAGATACACTGAGAACCTAAGAATGAAAGCACCCTCTTTGAAATTCATTAAAGAAAAAATTTTAAAGTGACTTCAAATATGGATACTTTGATTTATTGTTAAGTAATTTATTGGTACAATCATTCCTTGTTACATTCAACAAATGCATATTGAGTGCCCGTTTTGTACCAGATGCTGTTTCAAGCTCTGGGATTTGAGCAGTGATAGATAAGGTAAGTGCACTCATGGTTCTCATGTTTTCATGTAAAGATTCTAACAGTGAACAAGTAAGCCAACAATAATTACACCCATGCTTTCCTTTACAAATAGTCTATGTAGTGAATTAAAACAACAATAACAAAAACATTGTTCTAAGGCCTTGAGAAGACAAAATAAGAAAAAGGGCATTGTTTATAAGAAAGAGGGCATCATGTCTTTTGTCTCCCCAAAAAACATCCCCCCAAAAAACAATAAAGTATCATGGGAATATTAAAGATTCAAACCATTTGTTGCTGTTGTTGTTAGGTGCCATAAAATCATTTCCAAGTAATAGTGACCCTATGCACAACAGGACAAAATACTGTCTGGTCCAGTGCCAACCACACAGTTGTTTTCTTTGAGCCCTTGTTGCTGATACTAAAAGTACTATGGCTTGGGTCAAGCACACCTTAATCCTTAAACTAGCTTCTTTGCTCTTGAACAGTTTTAAAAGGTCTTGTGCAGCAGATTTGCCTAATGCAACATGCCACTTGATTTCTTGACAGCTGCTTCCATGAGCATTATGGTGGTGGTGATGTGCTGTAAAGTCGTTTCAACTCAAACCAACCTTATGTAGGGTTTCTGAGACTGTAAACCTTTAAAGAAGAAGAAAGCCTCATCTTTCTCCTGTGGAATGGCTGATAGTTTCAAGCTACTGAGCTGGAGGTTAGCAGCCTGACTCATAATCTAGCAAATTGAAGTCTGACAACTTCAGTTTTTTCTCCATTTTTCATGTTATTTACTGGTTCTATTATGAGGATTTTTTTTTTTTTTTTTTTTTTTTAATGTTTAAGATGTATTCCATACTAAACGCTGTGTCTTTGTCTTTGATCTTCTTCGGTGATTATTTTAATCCTTTGCTTCCAGCAAGCAAGTTTGAATCGTAGCATAATCACAGTTTGTTAATGATTCTTCCTCCAATCCTGATGCTCTGTTCTTTTTCACATAATCTAACTTCTCAGATCATTACTCTGCATACAGATTGAATAAGTATGGTTAAATAATACAACCCTGACACACACCTTTCTTGATTTTAAATCATTCAGCATCTCTTGTTCTGTTTAATATTGTATTAAAATATTCATTATTGTATAAAACATAATTTTTAAAGTTCTGTAGTCAAGACTGATCACTACTGGTGGTTGGAATGCAAAGGTTGGAAACAAAGAAGAAGGATCAATAGTTGGAAAATATGGCCTTGGTGATAGAAATGATGCTGGAGATTGCATGATAGAATTCTGCAAAACCAATGATTTGTTCATTTCAAATACCTTCTTTAGAAAACATAAGAGACCATTATACACATGGACTTTATCAGATGGAATATATAGAAATCAATTGACTACATCTGTGGAAAGAGATGGTGGAAAAGCTCCATATCATCAACCGAAACAAGGCCGGGGCAGATCAATTGCTAATATGTAAATTCAGACTGAAAAAAATGAAAACAAGTCCACAAGAGCCAAATGACCTTGGATATACCCCACCTGAATTTGGAGATCTTCTGAAGAACAGATTTGATACATTAGACACTAAAGACTGAAGACCAGAAGAATTATGAGATGACGTCAAAAATATCATACAGGAAGAAAGCAAAAAGTCATTAAAAAGACAAGAAAGAAGGAAAAGATCAAAATGAATGTCAGAAGAGACATTGTAACGTGCTCTTCAGAGTAGAGATGCTAAAACAAATGGAAGATATGAGGAGGTACAAAAATTGAAAATAAAATTTCAAAGGTCAGCTCGAGAAGACAAAGTCATATATTTCAACGAAATGTGCAAAAATCTGGAGTCAGAAAAGCAAAAGGGGAGAACATGCTCAGCATTTCTCAAGCTGGGCAACTGAAGAAAAAATTCAAGCCTCGAATTTTATTATTGAAGGATTCTCCAGGCAAATTACTGAATGATGCAGAAAGGATCAAAAGGAAATGCAAGGAATATACAGAGTCATTGTACCAAAGAAATGGTTGATGTTCAACCATTTCAAGAGGTAGCATATGATCAAGAGCCAATGATATTGGAGGAAGAACTCCAATTGGCAAAGAACAAGGCACCAGAAATTGATGGAGTACAAATTGAAATCTTTCAAGAAAGTGAGGCGGACTTTTTTTTTTTTTTTTTTGTCCTCATCTATTGCGAGGATGAAGACCATTCTCAGCAACCAGACTGTTGACATTCTGGTTAACATTGACATCAATCTGAAGGGCCGCACAGTCATCGTGAAGGACCCCAGGAGGACCCTGCGAGGGACTTCAACCACATCAGTGTTGAGCTCAGCCTCCTGAGGAAGAAAAAGTAGAGGCTTCACATTGACATATGGTGGGGAAACAGAAAGGAACTGGCTACAGTCTGAACCATATGCAATCATGTGCAAAATATGATCAAGGGTTTTACACTGGCCTTACATTACAAGATTAGGTCTGTGTATGCTCATTTCCCCATCAATGTTGTTATCCAAGAGAGTTGTTCTCTTGTAGAAACTCGAAACTTCTTGGGTGAAAAATACATTTACAGGGTTAAGATGAGTGCACGTGTTCCTTGTTCAGTATCTCAAGCCCAGAAAGATGAATTAATTCTTGAAGGAAATGACATTGAACTTGTATCAAATTCAGATGATTTAATTCAGCAAGCCACAACAGTTAACAATAAGGATATCTGAAAATTTTTGCATGGTATCTATGTTTCTAAAAAAAGGAACTGCCCAACAGGCTGATGAGTAAGATATAAAGCTATACAGTTATGGAAACAAGACCTGGTGATTCCTAAGACCTCTCAGTGATATTTTTGATGTAATACAAGTTATTGAACCATTAAAAAAAAAAAGAAAGTGAGGAAGCACTGGAGGTACTCTTTCATCTTTGCCAAGAAATTTGGAAGAAAACTATCTGGCCAACTGATTGGAAGAGATCCGTATTTGTGCACATTATAAAGAAAGGTAACCCAATGGAATGTGGACCATCAGACAATAGCTTTGATATCCCATATGAGTAAGTTTCACTAAAGATAATACAAAGAAAAGATTGAAGTTGTCTAGGACTTCATTCTTTTTGGATCAACCATCAACAGTCATGGAAGCAGCAGCCAAGAAATCAAATGACGTATTGCATTAGGCAAATCTGCTACACAAGACCTTTTTAAAGTGTTGAAGAGCAAAGCTTGAGGACTAAGCCGCACCTGACCCAAGCCATGGTATTTTCAATAACCTCATATGCAAGCAAAGCTGGACAGTGAATAAGGAAGACCATAGAAGAATTGATGCATTTTATTTATTATGTTGGAGGAGAATACTTAATGTGCCATGGGCTGCCAAAAGAACCAATAGATCTGTGTTGGAAGAAGTGCAGCCAGAGTGCTCGTTGGAGGCCAGGATGGCCAAACTTAGTCTATCACATTTCGGGCATATTGTCAAGAGGGACCAGTCGTTGGAGAAGGATATCATGTTTGGTAATGTGCAAGTTTAGAGAAAAAGAGGAAGACGCCAGCGAGATGAATTGGCCAAGTGGCAGCATCAATGGGTTTTGACAAGTATGGCAATAATTGTGAGGTTGTCCCAGGACTGGGCAGTGTTTTGTTCTGTTTTGCATAGGGTCACTACGAGTTGGTACTGACTTGATGGCACCTAAAAACCACAGCAACATAATAAATATACAAGAGAAGTGTTTTCAGAACTAAGGAAAGAGCAGATACTCTGACAAAGACCAGGAAACATCTTTGGAGTTATCTTAGAAAAAAAGATGATGATTATGGTAATGATGATAGCAAGTAATATTCCATGTTAGTACTCATCTCAAGACACGTACTATTATAGGTAATTTACATTTGTGAATTCATTTTATCTTTGTAAATCTTGAAGGTCTAAGTATCTTTCTTTAAACATTCCTAACATGTTTGAAGAAGGAAGATTTGGGCAAATTTGATGTCTGATAAGTAATAAGAGGAAGTGCAGTGACAAGAAATTGGAAAAATAAGATATCAATTGTGGGTCTTTTGAATGTGATGCTAAGAAATTTTATTCTTTAGGTAGGCAAAGGGGAGTCATTGCCAGTGCTTGAAGATGAGACTGATACACTACTACTATCAAGAAAGTTCTATACAGTGCATACTTGCTACATACTGAGTCCTGTGTAATGTGCTTTACATGTTGTTGTTGTTAGGTACCATTCAGTCAGTAACAACTCATTATGACCCTGTGAAGAGCAGAACAAAATATTTCCTGGTTTTGTGCCAGCCTCACAACCATTATTAAGCCCGAGGCCTTCACTTTTGCCACTATGCCAATTCATCTCATTGGGGGTCTTATTATTTTTTTCCAAACCTCCATTTTACCAAACATGGTATCCTTCTCCAGTGACTGGTCCCTCCTGATAATATGTCCGAAGTATGAGAGATGAAGGGTGGCCATCTTGTATTCTAAGGAGCGCTCTGACTGTACTTCTTTCAACACAGATCTCTTTGCTCTTTTGGCAGACCATGGTACTTTTAATATTCTCCTCCAACACCATAACTCAAATGTATTGATTCTTCTACAGTCTTCCTTATTCACTGTCCAACTTTCACGTGCATATAAGGTTATTGAAAATACCATGACTTGGGTCAGGCACACATGACCCAAACTGACATCTTTGCCCTTCAACCCTTTAAAGAGGTCTTGTGGAGCAGGTTTGGCTAACGTAACACGTCATTTGATATCTTGACTGCTGCTTCCATTTAATCAATATAAGGCCGGATTGGTGAACTTAAAGATAAATCTCTCAATATCTATCTGTTGTTGCTGTTGTTGTTAAGTGCTATTAAGTTGGTTGCATCTCACAGCATCCCTGTATAAAGTTTCTGAAGATCTGATGGTGGATTTGAACCATCAATCTTCTGGCTACCAGTCCAGTGTTTATACTACAGTGCCACACCAGGACTCCATTAAAGAACAAAAAATTCAAAGGTCTAAGAATTATGTTGGTTCTATCAAGAAGAAAAATTTATGTGTGTTCAAAATTCAAGAGCAGAAAAAAAAGACAAATAATGAAACCACAGATAATCCTGTCAAAGAGTGATTGGGAGAAAATTTCCCTAATATCATGAAAGATGAGGAGCTATGTATTCAAGAAACTGAATGAACTCCAAACAGGATATATCCAGAAAGAAATTCACCAAAACATAATCAAACTCCAAACCAAAGAAAAGGAAAGAATCCTGAGAGCAGCTCAGGGAAAAATGAAGTTACCTACAAAGAAGAACCAATAAGACTAAGCTCTGATTTCAAGGTAGAAACCATGTGGGCAAGAAGAAAACTTTTGTTCTTTTAAGTGCCATTAAGTCAGCTCTAACTCATAGGTATATGGGGTTTCTGAAACAGTATATCTTTGTGGGAGCAGACACTCTCATCTTTCTGCTGTGGAGTGGCTGGTGGGCTAGAACAAACAACCTTGTGGTACACATTCCAGTGCTTATCCTACAGAGTCATTGTGCTACCCAATAAGACAATGGGTGACATATATAAAACTCTGAAATTAAAAAAAAAAAAAAGTCAACCAAGAAATATCTATTCAGCAAAATTAAATTTCAAATATGACAGCAAAATTAGGATATTTCTAGATAAAAAGAAATTAAAGAATTTGTAAAACTAGAACAACCTTACAAAAAAAATTCAAAAGAAAATTATTTAGACAGAGAAACAAAACCAGCAGACAGCAACCTTAGATTAACATATTTGACAATATTACCCAGAATTCAACCTAGACACAGAAGTATCCAAAGTAAAACAGATCTACGAGATCAAGACTAGAAAAACAGAGATAATAGTTTACAACAACAGCAACAGTAAAACCTTGAAGTAAAAAAAGCAAATGAAGATAAAATCAAGTAGATTTCAAGGAAAAATAAATAAGTAAATAAATAAACCTAATTGTAACTAAAAATTAGACTAAGCACTGCTCCTAGCCCAAATCCAATTAACCCTAATCCTAAACACAACACTAACACTACACTAAATCCTAGACCTAGCCTAGACCTATCCATAAACCTAACCCTAACCTATTTCCTTATTCCTACCTCACAACTGTTTTTTTTCCTCTGTATTTCTAGCATTTCATGTAAACAAACATTTTCACTGTGAGTCTTCCTAAGTCTTTTGCTTTCTTTTCTCCTTAAAATGTTATTTGACAATTTGACTTCTTGGGAGCCATCAACTGACCTGTAATTATCAATACTTCTGATTTTCCCACATGTTTCAGAAATTATTTAGGTAATAGTACTGCTTGGGTGACACTTACATTTGGAACCTTTTGAAATGAACTCAGAGGGAAAACTTTTAAGTTCTAAACTGGTGTATGCTCACTGATATTGTTTTGTTGTTGTTGTTGAGTGCTGTTGAGTGGATTTCAACTCATAACTAACCTATATAGGGTCTCCAAAGAAAAGATGGTGGATTTGAACTGTCAACTTTGTGGTTAGCCAGAACCACACCAGAACCCCATGCTCAAAGGTAGTTTAAAAATAATTATTTTTAAAGTGATTATTGCAGAGATATTTTTGTTGTTATTGCTGTCATGTTAGCTCTGACTCATAGTGACCCTATGCTCAACAGAATGAAACACTGTCTTGTCCTGTGCCATCCTCACTATTGCTGTTATGTTATTTTGAGACCATTGTGGTAGCTATTGTGTCAATTCATCTCTTCAGTGATTTTTCTTTTGAGTGCTGACCCTCTAGTTTAAAAGAACATGACACTCTTTTCCAGGGATTGGTCCTACCAAATAACATGTCTAAAGTACATGAGACAAGTTCTTACCATACTAAGTATAACTGTATGCTAGGCATATAATTTGAAACAGATATGTAACCAACATCGTATTTATTTTACACAAGATACCTTTATACTGCCATTATTGTCTCAATGGTAATATGCTGTCAAGTTGGTTCTGACTCAAAATAACCCTATGAACAACAGAACACCTCACTGTCCAGTCTTGTGTTATCTGCACAATTGTTGGTACACTTGAGCCCATTGCTGTGGCCGCTGTGTCAATCCATATCACTGAGGTTCTTCTTTTCTGCCAATCTTCCACTTAATATGTCTAAAAGATGAATGGTTTTTTGCCATTATTAACTTCCATCCAACTCATGGCAACATTATGTATAACAGAACAAAATGTTCCCAGTTCTGTACCATCTTCATGAGAGTTGGTTTGTGTAAGTACATTGTGGTATTGTGTTTATTGTGGCACTTCATCTTGTTAAGACTTTTCCTTGTGTTCACTGACCCTCAACTGCAAGTTTGGTTTGAACCATGAAGTCCATGATTCAAACACACTATCTATCAGTTGCTACTCATAAACTCATATACAGGGTCACTATGAGACAGATCCAACTGGACAGCACTTGAAAGCAACAACAGGTACTTTAATAAATACCATGTTCTTTTCTAAGGCCTAGTCTTTCTTTATTATGTGTTCAAAATAGACATGCGAAGTCTTGTCACATTGTTTCTTAGGACTATTTAGATAGGTTAAATAGCATGCAAAATGTTAACAATAGTAGGAATTGAACTCTTATTTTAGTTAAGAAGTGTCTAATTTCAACATTAACCCATCTAATCACTAAACTATAGTACATATACAAAGTTAGATTGCTTAGTCTCCTAAAAGGTCACACTTTAGGTCTTCTGTTCTCTGATTCTTTAAATATGCTCTCTCTCTCTCTCTCTCTCTCTCTCTATATATATATATACATATATACACACACATACCACCACTCGTCTGTCAGTTTGTTGTACTGTGGTGGCTTGTAAGTTGCTGTGATTCTGAAACCTATGCCACTAGTATTTTAAATACAAGTAGGTCACCCATGGTGGACAGGTTTCAGATGAGCTTCCAGACAAAGACAGACTAGGAAGAAGGAGTGACGAACTACAACTACTTCCTAATATTTAGTCACTGAAAACCTTATGAATAGCAGAGAAACACTGTCAGATATAGTGCTGGAAAATGAGCCCCTCAGGTTGGAAGGCACTCAGTATGAGACTAGGGAAGAGCTGCCTCCTCAAAGTAGAGTTGACTGTGATGACACGGATGGAATAAAGCCCATAGGAGAAAAGCCCGTGGGACCTTCATTTGCTGATGGGGTACAACTCAAAATGAAGAGAAACAGCTGTAAACATCCATTGAAAATCAAAACATGGAATGTATGAAGTATGAATCTAGGAAAATTGGAAGTTGTCAAAAATGAAATGGAATGTATCAACATCGATATCTTAAGAATTAGTGAGCTGAAATGGACTGGTATTGGCCATGTTGAATCCAATGACCACATGGTTTATTATGCCGGGAATGACAAATTGAAGAGGAATGGTGTTGCATTCAATGTCAGAAAGAACATATCCAGATTAGCCATGAGGTACAATGCTGTCTGTGATAGAATAATATCCATGCACCTACTGGAATCCCAGTTAATACCACTATTATTTAAATTTATGCACCAACCACTAAAGCCAGTGAGGATGAAATAGAAGAATTCTACCAACTTCTTCAATCTCAAATCGATAAACAAGGCAATCAAGATGTATTGATCATTACTGGTGATTGGAATGCAAAGGTTGGGAGCAAAGAGGAAGGACCAGTAATTGGAAAATATGGCCTTGGTGATAGAAACGATGCTGGAGAATGTATGGTAGAATTCTGCAAAATCAATAATTTGTTCATTTAAAATACCTTCTTTAGACAGCATAAGACATGACTATACACTTAAACTTCACCAGATGGAATACATATAAATCAAATTGAATACATTTGTGGAAAGAGACGATGGAAAAGCTTCATATCATCAGTGAAAAAAGGTCAGGGACAGATTGTGGAACAGACCATCAATTACTCATATACAAATTGAAGCTGAAGCTGAAGCTGAAGAATATGAAAACAAGTCTACAAGAGCCAAAATATGACCTTGAATACAACCCACCTGAATTTAGGGATCATCTGAAGAATAGATTTGATACATAACACTAAAGACCAAAGACCAGAAGAGTTGTGGGATGACACCAAGAACATCATACATGAAGAAAGTAAAAAGTCATTAAGAAGACAAGAAAGAAGGAAAAGGTCAAAATGCATGTCAGAAGAGACACTGAAACTTGTTCTCTAGTGTAGAGATGCTAAAGCAAATGGAAGAAATAAGGAGGTCCAAGAGGTGAACAGAAAATTTCACAGATCTGCTTGAGAAGATAAAGCCAAATATTACAAGAAAATGTGCAAAGATCTGGAATCAGAAAACCAAAAAGGAAGAACACGTTCAGCATTTTTCAAGCTGGGGGAACTGAAGAACAATTTAAGCCTCGACTGATTATTGAAGGATTCTCTGGGCAAATTATTGAATGATGCAGAAAGCATCAAGAGAAGATGGAAGGGATACACAGAGTCACAGTACCAAAAGGAAATGGTTAATGTTCAACCATTTTAAGAGTTAGCATATGATAAAGAGCCAATGATACTGAATGAGGAAGTCCAAGATGCATTGAAGGAATTGGCAAAGAACAAGGCACCAGGAATTGATGGAATGAAAATTGAAATCTTTTAAGAAAGTTAGGCGGCACAGGAGACACTCACTCATCTCTGCCAAGAAATTTGGAAGACAACTATCTGTCCGACTGATTGGAAGAGATCCATATTTGTGCCCATTCCAAAGAAAGGTGACCCAAAGGAATGTAGAAATAATTGGGTAAGCTCTTTGATATACCATGTGATTAAAGATTTACTAAAGGTTATACAGAAACAGATTCAAGCATGCATTGACAGAAACTTCCAAAGGTTCAAGCCGGATTCAGAAGAGGCCGTGGAATGAGGGCTATCACTGCTGATGTCCTAGGGATCTTGGCTAAAAGCAGAGAATATCAGAAAGGTGTTTACCAGTGCTTTATAGATTACTCAGAGACTTTTGATTGTGTGGCTCATGACAAGCTATGGACAACATTTTGAAGTATGAATATTCCAGAACACTTAATTGTGCTCATGAAGGATCTGTACCTGGACCAGGAGGCAGTTGTTCGAACAACACATGGGAATACAGAATGGTTTAAAATTAAGAAAGGTATGTGACAAGGTTTTATTCTTTCACCATACTTATTCAATCTGTATGCTTGAATAATCTGAGATGCTGGGTTATATGAAGAAAAATGTGGCATCAGGATAAGAGGAAGCCTTATTAAAAACCTGCAATATACAGAGGATACAACCTTGTTTGCTGAAAGAGAAGAAGACTTAAAACATTTACTGATAAAGATCAAAGAGCACAGCCTTCGGTATGGATTGCATCTCAATGTCAAGAAAGCAAAAATCGTCACCACTAGACCAATAAACAACATTCTTATCAATGGAGAAAAGACTGAAGTTGTCAAGAACTTCATTCTTCTTTGATCAACTATCAACACTCACGGAAGCAGCAGTCAAGAAATCAAATGATGTATTGCATTAGGCAAATCTGCTACACAAGATCTTTTTAAAGTGTTGAAGAGCAAAGATGTTAGCTTGAGGACTAAGGTATGCCTGACCCAAGTAATGGTATTTTCAATGACCTCATATAGATGTGAAAGCTGGACTGTGAATAAAGAAGACCATAGAAGAATTGATGCTTTTGAGTTATGCTGTTGGAGGAGAATATTGGAAGTTCCATGGGCTGCCAAAAGAACCAATAGATCCGTTTTGGAAGAAGTGCAGCCAGAGTGCCCCTTGGAAGTCAAATGGTCAAACTTCGTCTCTGATAAGTTGGACATATTTTCAGGAGGGACCAGTCGCTGAAGAAGGAGATCATGTTTGGTAAGGTGGAGCATCAGAAAATAGAGGAAGACCCCCCAACGAGATGGATTAGCCAAGTGGCAGCATCAATGGGCATAAGCATGGCAACAGTAGTGAGGTTAGCCCAGGATTGTGCAGTGTTTTGTTCTGCTGTGCCTAGGGTCATTGTGAGTCAGTGGTGACTAAATGGCAAATAACAACAACATATATATATATATACATGTTCAAACAGAACATGGGAACAATGAATAGTTTAAAATTTAGAAACATATGCAACAGGGCTGTATTTTTTCACCACAGTTATTCATCCTGTATCCTGAGCAAATAATCTGAGAAGCTGTGTTATATGAAGAAAAATGTGGCATCAGGATTGCAAGAAGACTCATTCACAACCTGCGATATGCAGATGATACAACCTTGCATGCTGAAAGTGAAAAGGAGTTAAAATACTTACTCATGAAGATCAGAGAGTACAGTCTTCAGTATATATTGCATCTCAATGTCAAGAAAACAAAAATCCTCACCACTGGACCAAGAAACAATATTCTTATCAATGGAGAAAAGATTGAAGTTGTTAAGGACTTCATTTTTCTTGGATCAGCCATAAACACTCATGGATGTAGCAGTCAAGAAATCAAAAGACATATTGCACTAGGCAAATCTGATGCACAAGACATTTTTAAAGTGTTGACTAGCAAAGATATCAACTTGAGGACTAAAGTGGGACTGACCGGAGCCATGGTATTTTCAGTAACCTCATATACATGTGAAACCCGGACAGTGAATAAGGAAGACTGTGGAAGAATTGATGCTTTTGAGTTATTGTGTTGGAGGAGAATATTAAAAGTTCCATGGGCTGCCATGGAACCAACAGATCTGGCTGGAAGAAGTGCAGCCAGAGTGTTCCTTGGAGGCCAGGATGGCCAAACTTCATCTCTCATACTTCAGACATATTGTCAGGAGGGAGAAGTCACTGGAGAAGCATGTCATGTTTGGTAGGGTGGAGGGTCAGAGAAAAAGAGGAAGAACCCCAGTGAGATGGATTGTCAAAGTGACAGCATCAATGGGCTCAAGCATGGCAACAGTTGTGAGGTTAGCCCAAGACTGGGTAATGTGTCATTCTATTGTACATAGGGTCGCTATGAGTCGTTACCTATTTGATGGCACTTAACAACAACAATAAATATATATATATAGACTGCAAAGTCAGTTTTAACCACAACGTCTATGGTTCAAGCTCACTCCTCAGAAACCATATATAGAGCCACTATGTGTAGGAATTGACTTAACAGTATTTAACAATAGCCATATATAGAGAAGTTGTGAGTCCTGGTTTGGCATTGACTGGACAAAAAATCAGTTTGAACTGCAAGATCAATGGTTTAAGATCACCAGGCGCTCCTTGGAAACCCTGTACAGGGTCACTATGAGTTATGACTTGATGGCACTTACCAACAACTATAGTTCTGGTAGCGTAGTGATTACGAATCGGGCTGCAAACAGCAAGGTCAGCAGTTCGAAACTACCAGCTGTTCCACGGGAGAAAGATGAGGCCTTCTTCTCCCATAAAGACTTACAGCATCGGAAACCCTGTACAGGGTCTCTATGAGTCAGAACCGACTCCATGGCACATGACAAAAACATGACAAAAAAAAATTGTTTAGCTGTGTGACAAATCTCTGTAAGATGAAGTGATTTAAAACAAAGGCAACTTTTAATTTTGTTAAAATATCTGCAATTTTGTTAAGCCTTATTGGGAATAGCTTGTTTTGTTCCACTCAGCATCAACTAGGGTGATTCAAACAATGGAGGCTGGAATTTTCTGAAGACTAGTTAGTTCCTATGTGTATGTCCAGTGATTATATGTTGTGTGAGTCCTTTATTGTGCCTGTTACTAGAAAGAACTTTACAAGGTTTCTCTAGGTGATCTAGGGTTTCTCATAAAATGGTGACTGAGTTCCAAGGTCAAATATCTCTAATGAGAATGAACCCTGTAGAAAGTGCATAGCACTTTATGACTTGGTTTTTGAACTTTTTTATCAGCATGTCAAACACATCCTATGTATTGAGGGTATCTCAAAGACCTTGTTAGGCTGAAGAGACGAAGTAATCCATCTCTTGATGGCAAATTGCAAGGTTCTGGAAGAGCATATTAGTCCACAAATACATCTGTGGCCTATTTTATAAAAAATAATTGTGCCTCATGTAAAACTGCTATACAGAAACATATGAATTTGAAAGCAGTTTTTGTTGTTGTTGTTAAGTGTCCAAGGAACGAATGCTGGGTTTTAATAATTTTCCTTGTGGTTAGCAGTCCAGTTCTTGTCCTACAGCACCATACCAGGGCTCCTTTAAATGTATAGAGATAGAAATAGCTGCAACAATGAATTCAAACATATCAATGATTATGAAGGTGTCACAGGACTAAGCAGCATTCATTTTACTAATTATGATGTCACAATCTAATAACATTTATCTAACTATCTACCTGTCTAGGAAATGATGACTTTTTAACATAAAAATGATCAATCTAGCTGTGTTGGAGAAACCTCTATAAGGCTGATAATTTAGAAGAGACTGTTCAGATTCCTTTTGTTGTTGTTAGGTGACATGGAGTCAATTCTGACTCAAGGTTCCTCCATGTTTGTAGAGTAGAACTTCTCCATAGGGTTTTCAAGTAGATTTCTAGACCTGACTTCTGAGGTGCCATTTGTTGTGGTTATTAAGTTCCTAAGTGCTGTGGAGTCAGTTCTAATCTATAGTGATCCTGTATAGGGTTTCTGAGGAGCAACTGGTGAACTTGAACTGTAGACCTTGCAGTTAAAAGGGCTTTGCACTCTGGTGCATTAACCCACAGCGCCACACCAGGAGGTGCCATTGAGTGGGATCAAATAGCCTGCTTTTAGACTAGTAGTCAAGTGCTTAATCACTAGTACTATCCAGGGACTGCTGTTCTTAATTGCTGCTTTTCTTCTTATTAACAACAGAATAAAATGTTCCTTCTTGTCAACAAGATCTCACCTTTCTATTTCAAAGTTATTTCCAGTTTTACATGCTTCATCTACATTAAAGGCACAATATGCCTGCTAGCTTTTGGAAATAAAATAATGAAGTAAAGAGGAGAATAGTCAAGTGCTCAGGGTTATATCTGATCTGAAATCTTGCTTCCATACTCTTTAGTTGAATAACCTTGAGGAATTCATTTAACCTCTCAGAGACTTTGTTTTTGCATCTACAGAATGGTAATATCATTATATTGTTCATAGATTATTGTGAAAGTATGTGAAATTATATCTGTAAAGTACTGAATATGATATCCAACACAGAAATATTACATATAAAATTGTATTTAAATTTTAAATAAGTAATAAAATACAAATGTGTAGCGCTGTGGGTTAATGTGCCAGACTGCAAAGTCATTTGATTTGCAAGCTCAAAGGTTCAAGCTCACCAGCTGCTCCTTGGAAACACTATACAGGGTCGCGATGGGTCAGAACTGACTCCATGGAATTTAAGTACAATAACAAGAGTTCTATTATTTAATCCCAGTTTACCTCCTGAGCTTAAATTTTTACCACACTCCATTGAGTCTGTACTCTAAATTCTATAGCCTTCTTTCTATTTCATTTTATTTACTTGCTTGTTTGAAATTCTATGGACTTAAAATTGTTTGCTCTTTTCTATCTGGAAGACATTTTCCTCAAAGAGTTGTATGGTTTCCTCCTTCTCATCCTTCAGATAATTCATCTCATCTCATTGGAAAGACTTTTTCATCATCCATCTTATATTTCAAGGACTCCTAATTCTTCCTTTTTTTTTTTTTTTTTTTTTAAATCATGTTACCTATTGGTATCTTCCTGACAATTACTTCTAATCAATGTTTTTCTTCTGAATGTACTTAGCTTTAGTTTTTAATTACGTGGTTCAACTAGATTGTGTAATGCAGGAGAACAGGGATTTTCGTTGTCTTGCTCCAGAGTTTAAAAGAGTGACAGACCAAAAGTAGGTACTCAGTGCATATTTGTTGGATGAATGGCTGTATAGTGAATGAATGATTAGATGGAGAAACTCTGTGTGTGTGACAGAGAGAGTGTGTGGTGGTAATGACGGTATAGGACAAGAAAGATTTAAATGGCGTAGCACATGAGATTGGATTTTGTGGGAGATATGAAACTGTAGCATTTACTTGCTGTCCCTTTTTGGAAGGATGCAACAAAAAGGCAATGCATGACTGTTCGTTGTTAGCTGCAGGGCTAACACTGGAGATAGATTTACCCCCTGCTAAAGTGAAGTCATAAGACACCTTTATCTTTTCCCTGATGCTCTTCATTCTTTCCCTCAGGCCTTGTGAATGCTGTTCTAGGGATTATCTTGCTTCCTTTCACTTCTAGTTTTATGGGTCTAACTCCAGGAAAATAATATTTCAAAAGTCTCAAATATCAATGCATTGCACATGCAAATTATTGTTCCCCAAACAAAACAATTCTAAAAACTACCCAGGCTTGCATAAAAATAAATGTTAAATTCATTAGACTGACTATTTTTACTTTTCTGGCTTTTCACAGGAGCTATTTGGCAACTGAAAATTCATCAGTGTATAAATGAATTTATGTGCTTATGTAGGAAGCTTCTAATTAGCACATACAGTGAAGTGTGGAGAGATTTCTATATAACGTTCTCTGGCTAAGTTTTAAAGCCAAGGTCTGTCCTCTGAAATATGTGGACAGCTGCTTTGTACTTAGAAAAAATAGAACGGAAAGAAATAAGTTGTCAACTTGGGACTGTGGAGTGAAACTTGACTGTTTCTCCAGAACAGATGTTTCAGGTCTGGGACATTTTGCGTGGAGTCATTAGAGACTCCATATCCAAAGGCTTCTGGGGAGCTGTCTGACTGTTTTGTTTAATTAATAGATCTCTTAGCAATTCTGGAAGCAACAGAGCTAGGGGACTAATACTGGTGTGCTGTGCCAATTTCTCTTCCACATGGAAAACTTTATAGATGCCCAGGTGATCAGGAACTGGTCACCAGGACTCCATCACCTCAGTTTCCCCATCTTTAATTGGACAGACTGTGAATTCTTTCTTGTTTTACAGGAATATTCCATAGGATTTATAGTAACTAGGTGTATCAAAGTTGTTTGCTTTCCAAAAGTCTTACTTTAAAATTCTGGCTATACTTTTTGTTCTTTGTAGTCTTCATGAATTCAGGTTATAATAATTCTGGAATTTGAGTCTGATGATTTAATAGTTTCACAATAGGTCAATGAGACTAAACAGTTTACTTTTTGACATCACTTAATGTCAAAACTTAGTATTAAGCAATCTCATAATAGCTTCAAGGAAAACAGAAATAAAATTTCTAGAAACTGTTGTGAAATTGCTTAATGCTAAATTTCAGTGTTGAGAATTTTTCCTCTCTGTGCTCAATGTTGTTTTGTTAAGTGCCATGGTGTCAGTTCTGACTCCTGTATAGGTTTTCCGAGGAGCGGCTGGTGGGTTTGAACCACAAACCTGTTGTTAAGCATCCCCGTGCTTATCTTACAATGCCACAACAGGAGCCTAAATTTTTCTCTTTTCTTCATAAACCTGGGCACTTGATGAACTGAGGGAATGTAAATGAAATACAAAATGGGGTGCTTTTCCCATGAGCCAAAAAGCCCCAACCTTTCTAGATTGTATGCTTTATGCTTCCAACTATATGACATTATGGAAAATGTAAAACTCTAGAGAAACTGAAGTGATCAGTGTTCCCCAGGGGTTTGAATGGAGTGAGGATGAATAAGTAGAGCAGAGACTATTTCGAGGATAGTGATACTGTAATTCTGGATGTATTATGTATTTGTCAAAACCCATATAATTGTATAATAGAAAGAGTAAACCTAATGTAAACTATGAACTTAGCTAACAGTTATGTGTCAATATTTGTTCATCAACTGTAATTAATATGCCACATTAATGTAACAAGTTAGTAATAGAGGAAACTTTATGCAGGGAAGTACATGCAGTATTTTCTGTGAATTTTTTCTTTAAATCTGAAACAGCTACTAAAACAAAATTGATTTTTTTTTAAAAGTAAAGTAAAAAACAAACAAACAAGCAAAAATCTAGTCTACTAATTTACAAAGTGATTGATGATAAACAATACCTCTAAGCTCCATATGTACCTTTGGAGTACCACTCTTCAGCAATTAGAAGGATATTGTTTTAATATAAACAAGAAAACTAAAATGTTTCACTGAGTGGTGCTGGGTATTTTGTTCTTGGTGAATTTGATTCCCAGTGTCCTTGGAAAGAAAAAACGTTTTCCTCTCCATCCCCGCCACCCCTCCCCCACCCCCTACTTCTCTTGAAAATATATCCACTCTCTTGGCTTCCTCAGAAGAAGAGACTTCCTATTCACTTAGTTTAGTTCCCTTGTGACCTGAAGTCATTTCACCTATAGAAGACAGATGACTTCAACCCTTATTCTTGAGCTTGAATTGCAATACAAACCAAATTAGATAAAATAAATCAATAATACCCTTGCAGGCCAAATTCACTTAAGTAACATTTACAGTACAATTGCTCACTTTGTCCATATACTTTAATCCATTAACACTCTACATCTGGCACCTGAATAAATATGTTACGCTAGCTGAATACAAATGAACTAGGGAGTCATCATTATTTTGTGTTTAGTGAAAGGTTGGTAAATTTTTATTTCTTAAAAAAAAAAGAAAAGATTTTGAAATGAACCAAAAAGCTGCTGCTTCACACCCCAAGTGTGTGTTTTAATGACTGCTCAGTGCACCTAAAACTCATTAATGAGTTAAAAGTTTGTATTACTATATTTTTATGCATGCCTCTTACATTGTGAATCCTAAGCATAATATACAAGCAGATACATTTAGATTGTGACTTGAAAAATATTCCTTATAAAAAGTACAAATGAAATGTGTCATGCTTTAAAAGAATAAGAAATTTATACATCCTATACCAATCCTGGTGTGGCACTGTGGGTTCATGCACTGGACTGAAAGGTCTGTTTGGTCCGCAAGGTCAGTTCTTCAAGTTCACCAGCTGCACCTTGGAAACCCCATAGGTTCACTATGAGTTGGAACCCAATTGATGGCATTTAACAACAACAACAACAACAACAATATGCAAGTCTTACATATACATACTAAATTATCATTATCAGTCCAATTTATAGAAGCTTCATATAAACTACACGTGAATTTGCCCTTTCATTTCCTGTCCTTTGTACAGTTACATCAGGTTGCTCACTGATTTCCTTGCCTTAGTCTTGATATTTTCTTGACCGTCAATTATGTGGGTCTTGGATATCCTATACAAGGTTGTAGTATGTCAGAACTGACTCAATAGACCTTGACAACAGTAAAAGCAGAATAGTTATTATTGGACTCCTAGTGTGGTGTTGTAGGATCAGCACTGGACTGCAAATCACAAGGTTGGCAGTTTAAACCCTCCAGGTGCTCATCAGAAATCCTTTACACTATGAATTGGAACCAACACCATGCACTTAACCATAGCAAAGCTATAATTTAGTGATGCTCACCATAGAACTATTCCTGATGACTGCTGTGCTTTCTGCAAGTAATTAAACAATTTTCACTTAACAACACATTGCAAGTGTTTTGTGTCTGCAGCTTGGTTAACCATTGAGGGGCTTGTGCTGGGTCCCATAATAGTAGTCTTGTGGCTGATTGGGATCTTAGGATCCACTCTGAGACAACCTGCATGTGTCACACAGATTGCATGTTTACACATATGACCCTTCATTGGACTGTGTGTAGCCTGAGTGTTAGCAAAATACTTGATACCAAATAAGCACTCAACAACTATTTTTGGAAAGCACAAGGGGATGTAGTTGGGAAATGTAATTAAGATTTTTAATTATTTAAAACTGTACACTTGCTCCCCATTATCTTAGAGAAAAGAGTTAAAGACCATAAATATAGACTGACTATTGCTAACCTCACTTTCTGCCACAACATCATTTGTTCTGCTTTCATACTTTGAATTTTGCCTTTAATTTTTTCATATTTCCCTTATATATATGATTTCAGATTAAGTCAGAACAAGATCAGAAGCTAAGTATAAACAGACTATCAATTGTTTATATGCAAATTGAAGGTGAAGCTGAAGAAAATTAAATCAAGTCCTCAGAAACCAAAGTACAACCTTGAGTATGTTGTTACTGTTGTTGTTTAGTGCCATCAAATTGCTTCCAATCCAAAATGACCCTGTATGGGGTTTCCCAGGAGTGTCTGGTGGATTGAAAATACCCACCCTGTGGTTCAAAGTGACCTTGCTGTCTAGTGCATTATACTGCAGTACCATAACCACAACTCCTTCCTTGAGTATATCCCACCTAATTTTAGAGACCATACCAAAAATATATTTGACACATTGAATACTAATGAGTAAAGATCAGACATGTTGTTGGATGAGATCAAGGATATCATACATGAAGGAAGTAAAAGGTCATTTAAAAAAAAAAAGGAAAGAAAAAACCCAAAATGTATGTCAGAAAAGATTCTGAAAGTTACTCTTGAACATAAAGAAGCAAAAGTGAATGGGAAAAATTAAAACATAAAAATGGAATAGATTTTGAAGAAAAATGAGAAGACAATGAAAATATTGTACTCAAGTCTGCAAAAATCTGGAGATAGAAAAACAAGAGGGGAAAAAGAACACTTAACAAAATGGGCAAAATACTGAATGACAAAAATCAAGCTTCTAAAGAATATGGCTAGAATATGACTGAGGCATTTTACCCAAAAGAATGGGTCAATTTTCAACTGTTTCAGGCAGTAGCATATGATCAAGAATTAGTGGCATTAAAGGAAGAAGTCCAAGTAGCATTAAAGGCACAGATGAAAAACAAGATTCCAGGCATTTACAGAATAACAATTGAGATATTACAAGAAATGATGCAGCACTGGAAGCACTCACTCATGCCAAGAAATTTGGCCAACCAAGTGACAGAGATTCATATCTGTACCCACTTCAAAGAAATGCCATTCAACAAAATGAAGGAAATATGAAACAATAGAATTAATATGACCCAGAAATAAAATTTTGCTGAAGATAATTCAAATATGGTTGCAGCAGTACATTGACAGGGAACCACCTGAAATTCAAGCTAGATTCCGAAGACATGGATTGAGACATCACTGTTGATGCCTGATGGATCTTGGGTGAAAACAGAGAATACCAGAAAGATACTTACCTGTGTTTTATTGATTACGCAAAATCATAGTCAATAAATTTGTTATGTATGGATCATAGCAAATTATGGCTAACATTGCAAAACATGGAAATTCCAGAACATTTTAATGTGTTCATGTAGAAAGTGTACATAAACTAAGAGACAGTCATTCAAACATAAGGTGACACTGCATGATATAAATCAAGAGAGGTGTGCATCAAGGTCGTATTTTTTCACTATGGCTATTCAATCTGTATGCTGAGCAAATAATCCAAGAAATTGGATTGTATGAAGAAGAACATAGGATCAAGATTGAAGGAGATGAATCCATAAACTGTGATATGCATATGACACAAACTTCCTTGCTGAAAACAAAGAAGACTTGAAATATTTACTGATGAAGATCAAAGATTATATGCTGCAGTATGTATTACACCTCAATAAAATTTTTTAAAAATTGGCAAAAACCTAACTGGACCAATAAGCAGCATCATGATAAATACAGACAATATTGAAGTTTTAAAGGGTTTCATTTTAGTTGGATCCATAATCAATTACTATGCAAACAGCAGTCAAGAAGTCAAAGGATGTATTGTATGGCACAAATCTACTGCAGAAGACTTCTTAAAAGTGTTAAAATGCTAAGATGTCACAAGGTCCTTCTGACTGATGTTATGTTATTGTTGTTGTTTTTAGGAGCAATTGAGTTGGTTCTGATGCACATTGACCTTATGTACAACAGAACAAAGTACTGCCCAGTCTCATACCATCCTCACAATTGTTTTTAAGCTTGATCCCATTGATGTAGCCATTGTGCCAATCCATCTTATTTAGGGTTTTCCTTTTGTTCACTTACCCTCCATTTTACCAAACATGGTGTCCTTCTCCAGGAATTGATGTTATGTTTCTTTCAATTGCCTCATGTATATACAATGAATAAAGAAGACAGAAGAATATATATGTTTGAATTATAGTGTCGGTAAAAAAAAAAAAAAAAATACAGAATCTACCGTGGACTTCCAGAGGCACCAATGCATCTCTTTGTGAAGAAGCACAGCAAGAATGAATCTTAGAAGTAAAGATGGTAGACTTTGTCTCATGTACTTTGGACACGTTATCAGAAAGGTTCAATCACTTCAGAAGGAAATCTCTCTTGGTAAAAAGAAGATCAACTGAAAACAGGAAGACCCTCAATGAGATGGATTAACGCAATGACTGTAAAGTGGGCTCAAGCATACCAGTCATTGTGAGAATGGCACAGGATTGAGCTGTGTTTTGTTCTGTTGTACATAGGGTTACTATCATTTGAAATCAACTCAAGGACACTTAACAGAAACAACAACAAAGTGTGAAAAGGCACAGAAATCACTTTGAGGACTAAGATGCACCTAGCTCAAGTCATGTTATTTTCAATTACTTCTTATGCAGGTGGAATCTGAACTACAAGTAAGGAATAATGAAGAATTGATGCCCTTGAATTATGGTGTTGACAATGAATATGGTACATATGGTGTACTTCCAGAAGGAACAAATATGTCTTGGAAGAAGTACATCCAGAATTCTACTTAGAAGCAAGGATGGCTAGATTTCATCTCAAATGCATTTTTGTTTTTGTTGTTAGGTGCTATTGAGTTGACACCCACTTGCAGTGAACTTATACACCACCTAACAAGCTTTGCTGTGTTTGAACCCATTGTAGCTGCCACTGTGCCAATACAACTGATTGGAGGTTTTCCACTTTTTCTCTGATCATCGACAATATCTTTGATGCAAGTAAAGTTTTACTAAAGGTAAACCAGAAATGGCTGCAACTATATATTGACAAAGAACTTCCAGAGGTTCAAGATGGATTCAGAAGAAGACATGGGAAGAAAGATATCATTGCTGAGGTGATGAATCTTGGCTAAAAGCAGAGAATACAAGAAAGATGTTTACTTGTACTTTATTGACTATGCAAAGGTCTTCAATTGTGTGGATCATGACAAGCTATGGACAACTTTGCGAAGTAGGAGTATTCCGAACACTTCATTGTGCTCATGAGGAATCTGTACAAATGGCAGTTGTTTGAACAGAACATGGGAACACTGAATGGTTTAAAATTAGGAACTGTGTGTAACAGGAAGTATTCTTTTACCATACTTATTCAACCTGTATGCTGAGCAAATAATCTGAAAAGTTAGGTTATATGAAGAAAAACTTGGCATAAAGATTGGAGGAAAACACATTAACAACCTGTGATATACAGATAATACACCTTGTTTGCTGAAAGTGAAGAAGACTTAAAGTAATTAGTGAAGACCAAAGACCATAGCCTTTGGTATGCATTGCATCTCAATGTAAAGAAGAAAAAAAAAGTCACCACTGGATGAATAATCAGCATTCTTTTTTCTTTTTTAATGTTTTATTGTGAATTATGTGATAGTTCACATGGAAGAACATTAGCTTTACATTCATCCTATCGTATATTGTTTCATTGCCATGGTTACATCATTAACCAACCAAAGGGTATACCCTGCAAGCTTGACCTCCGGTCATCAGCACACAGTCCCTCTCCCTCTCTGGGTCTAGAGTCCCCAGCTGCTTCATCTCTTCACGTCATCGTCTCTGCCTCCATCTCTGGCATCACTGCTTCTCTGGGTATGGTCTCACACTCTGCTCTTCTCCCTTGATGGTTCCAGAGACCTCCGCTCCTGGAATTCATAGTCAATCACTCCCCTCCTTTTGCTACAAAATGTCCACCTTTACATTTCTAACCATTGCAGTCAGTCCTGATAACAATTATTCACCATTGTACCACAAGGGGCCTATTGCCATCTCCTTTCATTAGCCCCACCCAGACAGATTGGATACTACTCAGTGGAGATTCTACCTTCCTCTGTGCCCTCTGGATCTAGGCTCCTTCTTGAAAACTTGTAAGCCAGTCATTTCTTGCCTTTGTAATCCCCCCATTTTGAGTAACCAATGTCCAAGTTGCCCATTCCTGTCTACTGTGTGTATGGATGGGTGGGAATGATCCTCTCTGTAAAGATTTGTTCCCTCTTTTGAGCTATTGCATACATAGGTGTAGGCCAAGTTCATCAAATTGTATCAGATTACTCTTTTCCCCCCTTCTTCTTTCTTCTTCTAGTTGAGCTCTGATCATCCAGTCACTGAAGCCAGGTCGAGTGGGTATTATCTGCAAGTGTGGATGTTCTTATGCATATGCCCTGTCTTCTTATCAGCTGGAAGCTTCACTCTCCACTCTAGTCCTCTTAAACAGCATTTTTATCAGTGGAAAAAAGATTGAAATTGTCAGACTTCATTTTTCTTGATCAACCATCAACACTCATGGAAGCAGCTGTCAAGAAATAAAATGACATATTGCATTAGGCAAATCTTCTATACAAGACCTTTTTAAATTGTTGAAGAGCAAAGATGTCAGGTTGAGGACTAAGGTGCACCTGACCTAAGCCATGGTATTTTCAATAACCTCATATGCATCTGAAATTTGGATAGTGAATAAGGAAGATCATAGAAGTATTGAAGCATTTGAGTTATGGTGTTGGAGGAAAATATTGAAAGTACCATGGTCTTCCAAAAGAATCAACAGATCTGTGTTGGAAGAATTACTTCCAGAGTGCTCCTTGGAGGCCAGGATGGCCAGAGATGGTGTCTCATACTTCGGATATATTGTCAGGAGGGACTATATATCCCTGGAGAGGGATATCATGTTTGGTAAGGTGGAAGGTCAGAGAACAAGAGGAAGACTCCCAGCAAGATGAATTGGCAAAGTAGCTGCATCAATGGGGTCAAGCATGGCAATAATTGTGAGATTGTCCCAGGACTGGGCAGTGTTTTGTTGTTGTGCATAGGGTCGCTATGAGTTGGTACAAACTCAATGCCACATAACAACAGCAGCAACCACTTTACCAAACATGATATCCTTCTCCAGGGACTGGTCCCTTCTTATAATATGTCTGAAGTATGAGAGACAAAGTGTGACCATACTGGCTTCTTGGAGCATTCTGGCTCTACTTCTTCAAACACAGATCTTTTGGTTCTTCTAGCAGTCCATGGTACTTTTAATATTGTCCTGCAATAGCATAACTCAAATGCATGACTTCTTCTGTGGTCTTCCTTATTCACTGTTGAACTTTCACATGCATTGAAAATACCATGGCTTGAGTCAGGCACATAGTTCTCAAACTGACTCAGACTGACCCTGTATAGGCTTTCTGAGGAGCAGCTGGTGGGTTTGAACTGTCAACCTTGTTATTAGCAATCCAGTATTGATCATATGGCACTGCACCAGGACTCCTACATGAAATTAATACTCATTATTATTATTATTATTATTATTATTATTATTATTATTATTATGCTCATTTTACAAATGGTGTGAGTGAAACTCAGAAAGGTTATGTCCAGAACCTGTGTTCCAGACCTTCAATCCAATTCTGCATTGGCCATTGCAAACACATTCTGAGGTCCTACTCTCTATCTTCTTGTGTGCTTTTTTTTTTCATCTTTCTGTAAAATATTATAATTGTGTATTATGGAAAAATAGCAAGACCATCTTTCTCTCATGTACTAAGGAAAGTCCTCCCATAGACAGTAAATTCTGGATTTTATCTAAGAGGTCATTATCCGTGCAATCACTAGAATGTATGGACTATACCCCCTGACACTACCAGAGGGAATGACAATAAAATGACCCTAGGATCCATGGTGGCAGTGAGTGACAATCGGTTGGAACCATATAAGTAGGGCTACCAATGCAATAGTGTAATCCAGTTCAGTGACTTTTGGCTTCACACTATTCTAATTTTAACCCCTACCACAGGCTTAACCCACCAGTGAGGGTACAGGAGGTGGACTATTGTGCCTATCATTGGGCAAAGAGGTTTGCCTTAGCCAATGGGAGAAGTGGTGGGGCTGGGAAAGGTGGGGCTGTCAACCCTGCTTGGGGCCAGCCAATTTTGCCAAATAGAAGGGATTCTCCAGCCAGCCCTGACCACAGGAGGAATGATGACAACATACTGGGTGATACCAACTCTAGTGAGGGCACTGGTACTAGTATAGATTTAAATTTGTCCAACTCTGTTCTTGATCTCTCACTGAATATCTCTCACAAAGAATATTAATTTTATAAATACAAATTTATAGAATATGTGTAAACAGAATAATTACACATCTCAAGGAAATTTGTACTAGAGAAACCTGAACCAAGTACAAATCTCCCATTTCTTCCTTCTGTCTGAAATGACGCAGTATTTTCTCTCTGCTAAAAAGAAGTTAAAAACTAAATATAGGTGAGTAAGCACAGTAAAAAAGAAATAACTGGAGTGGGATGCTTTTTTCCCCACCAAATCATTTTTATTTAGATAACTTTTTAAATCTATTTTTGTTAAAATTTACTGCAGTGGAGAATACGATACAACAATAACTGTATATAGAAGTCATATTCAATCATGAGGGTAATACAGGATATTCAGCACCCAGGACCATCACAATTTGGTTACTCTAAAGTATCTTGTCACGAAAGATTAATGATGGCTCTGCTTACTGATAGAGCACTTAGGAGCTCAGTTACCATCATGCTAATATCCAAAGAATATTCCTTCATTTTGTGGTTTTGTATTTCCTCTGTAGGTTTCACTTCCTTGACTTTTCAATTGTGCTTTCTGAATGTCTAAGTTAATTTTCATTTCTTTCTTTCTTCCAGTTTATATCTTAATTTCATGATCTGTTTCCTATTACAATCCAATGGAGTCTGATTTAGTAACCCACATTCCTCCCTTGTCCCATAGTTCATGGATGTTAACGTAGTGTTAAAGATCGTTGTTCTCTTTTAGAACACAAATGTTTGATAAACCGTCCTCTTCACTTTCCTAGTTTTAAATTTTTCCTGAATATTTCATATGAAAAAGAATTTTCTTTTTTATTTCTTTCTTTGGTTTTAAAAGACTTATGAAGGAAAATAAAAAAAAGATAAGGAATAACTTTGTTTAGGAATATAGATAAGTGAAGAATTTAATGATTGAAGAATTAGGGTTTTTGCTGTGCCAAACCTATGTATGTAATCTATATGATTTGAAGCTCTTCCAGATAATCCATATTTTATGAAGTAATTCCAAATTCTCAGATTTTGAAAGGGGTTTGAATGCAATTTGAATCAAAATTTACAAGGTTACCAACTCATAATAACAATAATGGCAGTGGTGGTGTGACATGGAGACAATTCTGACTCGTAGTGCCCATGTATAGGTTTTCTGGTGCTATAATCTTTATGGGAAGGAACTCTGGTAGTGTAGTGGTTACGAATCGGGCTGCAAACCTTAAGGTCAGCGGTTCGAAACTACCAGCGACTCCGCGGGAGAAAGATGAAGCTTTCTACTCCCATAAGGATTTACACCCTCGGAAACCCTGCACAGGGTCGCTATGGGTCGGAACCGACTCGACGGCACTTAACAACAACAACAACAACAATCTTTATGGGAGCAGAAAGCCTAATTTGTCACCCACACATGATAATAATACCTAATATTTGTTTCTAGAATATGCCAAGCTCTCTGATAAGTGTTTTATATGCTTTATTTTCTTTAATCTTCCAAGGTAAGCACTGAAAATATTTCTTTTTTTAATCAGTTAGAAAACTAAGGTACAAAGAATTTAAGAAGGTAACTTGCCTTAAATTATACATTAAAAAAAGAGTTTCAGTCTAGTCTACTTGACTCATGACAGCACCTTATGTATCAGAGTAGAAGTGTGCTCCACAGGGTTTTCAATGAATGATTTTGCAGAAGTAGGTCACCAGGCCTTTCTCTGGGCAAGCCTCTGTATAAACAAACTGGTGGACTCAAACTTCCAACCTTCTGATTAGCAGCCCAGTATGTTCATTGATTTCACTAACCAAGGGAAAATGGAGACTACAACCTTGTTTTGATTCAGGAGCTTAGTTTTCTAGCCACTTACCTTACCCTACCCTGATAGCTTGTGTTTCTCCAGACTGTGGGCATTATTTCAATGGCTACAATTAATAAGTTGTGGTTAAATCATACATCTCTGTGTGTACTAGGTAGCTTTATGCTGTTCCTTAGCTCCTGAATGTATCCTGCTTTATCTATTTTGTAAAAGGACACTCTTGAGCCCCTTTCTGTAACTATTTTCGTATGCTACGCTAGTCACTAAAGGATCACAGAGATTGGTACTTGTAATACTCTGACTAGTTATCTTGCTACCTTGAGACAACACCAATAAATTTTTGCAAACAGCTTTTTCCCTCTGGCTTCAATTCAGTGGCCCTTCCTTAGGCTAATCTCCAAGATCTCTGTCCCTGCCATTCAAGACAAAGTAAATTTTTGCCAGGAAAAATAGTTACATTGGGCCTGCTGACAGTGAAAAATGAGTTTTGCATCATTAAAGATTCTTGTATTTTAGTACAAGTCTTCATATAGACATCAAAAGAGGATTTTGCCCCAAGTAAACTCCTCTCCAAGTTTCTAAGGTCTAACAATTTGGTCTCTAATTTATGAAACTTTTGCCCAAGTTTTATTACTTTAGTTGGTAAATCAGAAAGATTTGGCCCTGCTCTAATGCCTATATTTGGTTAATCTACAAACTGAATAAGAGTCATCTAATAATGAGATCTGTTTTGAATAGGAATCAAGATGACAATAGATGAGTGGAAGGAGAATAAATCATTAATTCAATTCAGTTACGAAAACTATAATCAACCTCCAGGAAAGCACAAATCAATAAATCAAATGGTGTACTTCATTTGGGGAAATTTGCTACAAAAAAACTAAAGTTTTCAAAAACAAAGATTCCAGATATTACTTTAATGACTAAGTTGCACCTGATCATGTTCTTTTCATATGCATGCAAAACCTGAACAGTAAAAAGGTAAGCAAAAGAAGAATTGATTCATTTGATGTATGTGCTATGAAGAACATTGAATGTATTGTGTACTTCCAGAGGAACAAAAAATCAGTTTTAGAAGAAATAAACCAGAATGATCCTTAGAAGCAAGGCTGGCAAGTCTTTGTTCACTTACTTCGAAAACATCACCAGAAAAGACCAATTGCTAGAAAAAGACATACATCATGGTTGGTAAACTAGAGGGTCAGCAAAAATTAGAGAAACCCTCAGTGAGCTGGAAAAGCATATAGCTAAAGCAATGGACTCAAACATATCAAAAATGATGAAATGCTGTAGGACTGAGCGTCATTTTGCTCTGTTATCCACAACGTGTCCATGCATTGGAGCCAACTGGAAAGCACCTAACAACAAATAAATAGTATAATTTTGTGGTTGGGAGTTATATTTTATTGTGTTTTTGATTAAAGTTTATACATCAAATTGTTGTTGTGTTGTTAAGTACTGATGAGTCAATTCCAACTCATAGTGACCATGTACAGGGTTTCTGAAAAGTGACTGCTGGATTTGAACTTCTGACCTTGCAGTTTACAGTCCAGTGCTTACCCTAGAGATCCACAGCAAATTAGGCTCCATATTAGTTCATTTTGCTCCCTATTTATATCAAATGCTCACAATAAGTGCCTGGTACTTTGCAAATAGTAAATGAAAATTTCCTTGAGTGTATTTTATTTAACATGGTTTTTATTATTTGAAAAGTGTGTTTGAATCTCTCCTCTTTTATTAAGCATCAGCATGAACTTAGGCAGCTGACTTACTTTTTAAAACCTACACATTATTACTTTTAAGATGAAAATTACAATACCATATTGATAGAGTATATATTTAAAATGTAATATAATGGACCTTCTTAAAATAATCCATGGCATCAGTAAGGTGATTCAGTGGATATGGTTTACACAGGTAGCACAGTATTTGGATTGTGCAGGGGATGACACACAAAAAAAGGTTCTATAAGCTTTTTTACAGAAATGTATTCTTACATATGAAAATATTCCTGTAGTTACTTAATGAAGAAAAATTCAAGCACTGAATTGCAATATTGAAGGATTCTATGGACAGATTATTGAATGATGAAGTAAACATCAAAAGAAGATGGAAATAATACACAGAGTTACTCTACCAAGATGAACTGGTTAGCGTTCAATTATTTTAGGAGCTAGAGTATTATGAAGACTGATAGTATTGAAGGAAGAAGTCCATGCTGCACAAAAGGTGCAGGTAAAAAACAAGGCTTCAGAAATTGGTAGGATATGAACTGAGATGTTTCAACAAATGAATGCAATGATGGAAGGCCTCAGTTATACATGTCAAAAAATTTGGAAGACAGCTATCAGGCAAAACAACTTGAGGAGATTCACATTAGATCATCTAGCAGACTGCAGAACTTACGAAACAAAATCATTGATATCACACTCACGTAAAATTTTACTGAATAAATTAAAAATTGGTTGCACTAATAAGGAACTGTCAGATTCAAGTCAGAATTCAAGAGAGACACCATTGTTGATGTCAGATTAATGTTGGCTGAAACAGAGAATATTAGAAAGAAACTTACCTGTGCTTTATTGTCTAAGCAAAGGCATTCAACTGTGTGGATCACAACAAATTATGGATAACATTGAGAAGAATAGGCATTCCATAACTCTTAATTTTGTCCATGCAAAATTTCTATATAGACTAAGAAATATTTGTTGGAACAAAACAAGAGGATTGTTGTTGTTGTTATTAGGTGTCATCAAGTTGGTTCCCACACTTAGTGACTCCATGCACAACAGTAAGAAACTCTGCTTGCTTCTGCATCATCCTCACAATTGTTTGAACCCTTTATTGCTGCCACTGTGTCAATCCATCTTTCTGGGGTTCTTTTTTTTGACTGACCCTCCACTTTTCCAAATATGATGTCTTTCTACAGATACTTGTCCCTCCTGACAATATCTGCAAAGTAGAGAGTCAAAGTTTCACAATCATTGCTTCTTAAGAGCATTCAGATTGTACTTCTTCCAACACAGATTAGTTTGTTCTTCCAACAGTTCAATATTTTGTTTGTTCTCCTGGTACTTTCAATATTTCTCCCCGATGCCACAATTCAAATGTGTCAGTGCTTCTATGGTCAGGCTTAGCTATTATCCAACTTTCACAGCAGATTTTCCTAATTCAATATTACTGCATCTCTTGATTGCTGCTTCTATGAGTGTTGATTATAGATCCAAGGAAAATGAAGTATTTGACAACTTCAACAGTTTATCCATTTATCATGATATTATTTTTTGATACAGTTGTAAGGATTTTTGTTTTCTAAACAGGAGGATACAGTATGATTTAAAATCAAGAAAGTAGCATATCACAGTTGTATACTTTCACCATATGTATTTGGTGGACTTGAAACATAATGATGAAGACCAACAGTGACAGTCTTCAAAATGGAATCTACCTCAGCATAAGGAAAACAAAAACCCTGACAACTGAACCAAAAAGTAGCATCATGGTAAACAGAGACAACACTGTTTTCTTATTAAGAACAAAACAAACAGTAAACACAATTGGCATAGAGTTGAATCTGATTTATAACCCTGTGTGTATCAGAGTAGTACTGTGCTTCTTAGGATTTTGCAGTAGTTGAGTTTTCAGAAATAGATTGCCAGGTCTTTTTTATTCTGGCCTAACTTCTTAGTGATCAGTCAAGCATGTTAATTGTCTACACCACCTAGGGCCTAAATTGTCTCATTTTTGCCAGTGAAACCTTCACTCACTGAAGATGCTATCATATGACCATTTGTATTCATGACTCCACCTGGCTGCAAGTTCCTTGGAGGCAGAAAATATGCTTTACTCATTATTATAGCCTTAGAAACTAACATAGTCTATAGTATAGGATGACTATCTATCAACCTATTGTGAACTGATTTGAAATGAAAATCTATGCTTTCTTAGAATTTTCATTTTCTGATACTTTGGAATTACTCATTTTTTTTTTTTAGTTTAAAAAGAATAAAAGTTTATTTGGAATAGGGAAAGGCCCATTATAAACTCAGTTGCAGTAAGGATATTAGATCTCTTCCAAACAAGTTCTGTGTGATGGGCTGTGGTGAAACACCATTAGGAAGGCTGACCATATAGAATATGGCACAGAACAGAAGGGAAAAATTGTGTTCATAAATGTCTGTGTCTCATGATCTTCAGTTAAGTTTCTAAGATCATGCATGATCAAAGTGGTGGGATTTCTTAACCGAATAGAAGAGGACAGTATTTCGTGTCCATACTTGATGCATTTGGTTTCAGGAAATGCCCATGAAAACACTGACCTGGAAATGATGAACTAAGAGAAAGTAACATTAGAAATGTACAGAAGTATACTACTATATATGAAACAATGTTTTGTGCACTGCTTATAAGCTTTATAAATCAGCACTTGGGAAAATTCTTTCTTAACCTATTGATAACAAGTAATAAAATATGATAAATTAAACAGAAAAAAAAGAAAAAAGAAAGAAATGTACAGAAGCTCTATATTGTGTTAGTGACCACTGGGAACACACAATTTGAAATTTCAAGTATTTAAGTATTTTAGTAGTCTTAGTGTGGTGCTGTAAGATAAGCGCTTCAAAGTTGGTGGTTCAAACCCACCAGCCACTCCTTGGAAGCTCAATACAGGGTCACTGTGAGTCCTGGTGTGGCTCTGTGGGATAAATGCACTGGACTGAAAGGTCGGTTTGAACTGTAAGGTCAGTGGTTCAAATTCACCAGCTGTTCCTTGGAAGCCCTATACAAGGTTGATATGAGCCAGAACCACTCAACAACACTTAGCAACAACAACAACGATATGAGTTGAACATACTTGATGGCACATAACAAGCCAATACTGATTAAATGTTTATAGACAGAGATACCATCAAGTGATACAAAGTTATAGGTATATCAACTCCATCATCTATTTTTATTCTCAAATTACAACAATGAAATATACTGGCACAAAATAGGAATTGCTATAATTTTACAGATTAGGGAGTGTAGGTTCAAGGACTGAATTACACAAATAATAATCATAACAGAGGCAAAATTATATGCCAGCCTTTCTATGCTTCATTATATCATCTCACTTAATTTTCTCAAATCATAAAATAAGCTACTACTCTTACTATAGGAGAGTTGGTGGTACTGTAGGATAAGCACTGGGCTGCTAAACATAAAGTTGGCTGTTCAAACCTACCAGCCACTCCTAGGGAGAAAGATGAGACTTTCTGCTTTCTTATAGATTTACTGCCCCAAAAACCCTATATGGGTTGACTATACGTTAGAACCGCTTTGAGGTCACCAAACAGTTCCTATGATATTTGCATTTTACAGCTGAGGGAGCCAGGAGAGGATAAGTGATTTTCTCAATTGATGGGTTAGGAAATTGTTGTTCTTAAGCACCTTCAAGTTGGTTCTGAAAAAGGTTTCCAAGGAATGGTTGGTGAGTCTGAACCACGGACCTTGTGGTCAGTGATCCAGTATTGATCCTACAGCGCCACACCAGGACACCAAGTTGTTGTTGTTAAGTACCATACAGTCAGTTATGACACATAACTTCTGGCTCATAAGGTATGCCCTTGTATAGGGTTTCTGAGGAAGAGCTGGTTAGTTTGAATGGCTGATCTTGAGGTCCAGAGTACTATCCTGCAGTGCCACACCAGGAATCCTGGTGTGGATTAAGAAATTGTTGTTGTTCTTATTAAATGTCGTGGACTTGGTTCTGACTCATAGCAACCCTGTATAGGGTTTCCAAGGAGCAATTGGTGAGCTAGTTTTTTTTGCACCATGACTCCTGAGGAAAATAAATTTAATATGAAAATAAATGAAAAATAAAACAGATTGGAATTTTTCTGATTTTAAAGCTGCAAAATATACATTATTGTTGTTGTTAAGTGCTGATGAGTTCCGACCCATAGCAACCCTGTATAGGGTTTCCAAGGAACAACTGGTGAGCTTGAACCACTGACCTTGCAGTTCAAATGGCTTTGCAGTCTGGTGCATTAACCCATAGCGCCATACCAGGACTCCAAAGTATACATTGGCAGTGGTCAAAGTTTATCTATGTTTAAATATTATTTCTGTTAATCCTGACGAAGTGAATTGGCATTTTACTAAGGTTTACAATCTGAGTAACCAATCAAGTTTATGTAACTGAAGTAGTCACATATTGTAATATATTAATAACCAGTTTGTTGGATACGTTTTCCATTAGTTTTAGTGGAAATAATTCTACCTTGAAGAGATCTGTACCATCTGTTCTTACGTAAGTACGTTGACACCTTAACTGAAGGACGACTGAAGGGAGATGGGAAATGGATGGGGTTTTGGGAGTTGACTTGAGTGCAACTGACAACATCAAGAGCCAGTACACTCAAAACGTGGTCCTTGTACCAGCAGCATCTTTATAACCAGTTACATTATTATAAATGCAAATTTATAGGCTCTACCCCAAATTACTGTATTAGAATCTCTAGGAATTAAGTCAGCAAACTATTTGATAAAGTTTTCCAGAGGATTTGTATGCACTATAAAGTTTTAAAACCATTATTCTATACATAGTTCTGTAAAAAATAAATTCAGGTGAATAAGGCAGCAGTCTCTGGTCAGAATTAGTAGCTCAGATTGAATAGTAGGGACAGCAAGTACTCCAGTTTGCCTTGAACTGAGGAGTTTTCTAGGACACAAGATTTTTCAACGCTAAAGTCAGAAAATAACCAAGTAAATCATAGCAAATTGTTCACAATAGTCCATTTGCCTATCCTTAAGGAAAGAATATGCCGATGATACAACCTTGCTTGATGAAAGTGAAAAGGCTTGAAACATTTACTGATGAAAATCAAAGAGCACAGCCTTCGATATGGATTGCATCTCAAAGTCAAGAAAACAAAAATACTCACCACTGGACCAATAAACAACATTCTTATCAATGGAGAAAAGATTGAAGTTGTCAAGGACTTCATTCTTCTTGGATCAACTATCAACAGTCACGGAAGCAGCAGTAAGAGATCAGATAACGTATTGCACTGGGCAAATCTGCTGCACAGGAACTTTTTAAAGTATTGAGGAGCAGAGATGTCAGCTTGAGGACTAAGGTGCGCCTGACCCAAGCCATGGTATTTTCAATAACCTCATGTAGATGCGAAAGCTGGACAGTGAATAAGAAAGATCTTAGAAGAATTGATGCCTTTGAGTTGTGATGTTGGAGGAGAATACTAAAAGTGCCATGGGCTGCCAAAAGAACCAATAGATCTGTTTTGGAAGAAGTACAGCCAGAGTGCTCCTTGAAAGCCAAGATGGCTAAGCTTCACCTCTCATACTTTGGACATATTGTCCAGAGAGAACAGTCACTGGAGAGGGATGCCATGCTGGGTAAGGTGGAGGGTCAGAGAAAAAGAGGAAGACCCCTAACGAGATGGATAGGCCAGGTGGCATCATTGATGGATTCAAGTGTGGCAGCGGTAGTGAGGTTGGCCCAAGATCAGACATTGTTTCGTTCTGCTGTGCATGGGGTTGCTATGAGTCGGTTCCGACTCGATGGCACCTGACAACAACAACAAAAGAAAGAATGTCTTATAGTTCATTGTGCCTTTGTCTGATTTCCTTTATTCCTTGACTGATTTTATTCATGTTTGTGCATGACCAAATTAAAGTGGCTATCTTGTGGGTCATAGATTTGAGGAGTTTGATAAAGTAGTTAGAGTTGACATTTTGTTCTTGCTGCAAATACTGAAGTTGGATTACACTAGAGTGTGTGATCCATAACTTGCTTTTCTGTTTAATTCTTCCTCACTTCAATGCTATTTGTGCAATATGGCTAAAATAAGTCAGAGGTGGGAAATCATCTTCAAGTTCTTTAAAGTCACTTAAATGTGTTTAATTTTTGTCTATGTTGTCTGCTAATATTCTCTAGCCAAGATTACTATGGAATGCTTCTTTGTGTTTGCTGACTGAGCAGAAACCCTCATGCTCAAGTTCATCGTGGTATCAATGAGTCTCAATGTCTCAAGTGTTTTTGAACACTGTTTTAAATGATAGAGGTCGAGATATTACTGTAAATGCCATTTAGAGTTGATTAA
>NW_006408591.1:10851798-10852744 GCF_000296735.1 Chrysochloris asiatica | reverse complement strand
ATCAAAAACAACAACAACAAAATAAATAAATTTAAAAAACAAAGGGAATAGAAGCGAATACTGTTGAATGGTGATGCGTGGAAGGGGATTGTAATCATTGCAATGATACGAAATACTATAGAATGAGTGCAAAACTGATATTCTCCCATGTAAACTATTACTCAATGCACCATAAAAACATATATATATTGAAGGAGTCCTGGTGAGGTGCTGTGGGTTAATGTCTCAGACTGCAAAGTCGTTTGAAGTGCAAGGTCAGTGGTTCAAGCTCACCAGCTGCTCCATGGAAACCCTATACAGTGTTGGTATGGGTCAGAATCAACTCGACAGCACTTAAGAACAACAACAACAATATATAATTATACATGGTACAATATGAACAAATTTCAAAATAATTATGCTGAATAAAAGAAATCAGAACAAAAATAAATAAATAAACAGATAACAATAATTATGAAAATAACATTGGTTACTCACTCAGTAGGTAAGGTGCAGTTACTAACAGAAATGTCAGCAATTTGAACTCACCAACCCCTCCTATAGAAAAAGATGTGTTGATGTTTTTGTTGTTATTGTTGTTGTTAGGTGCCATCGACTTGGTACCTACACATATCGACCTTATGCACAGTAGAACAAAATACTGCCTGATCCTGGGCCAACCTCACTGCTGTTGTCACTCTTGAGCCTATCGATGCTGCCATTTTGCCAATTCATCTTACTGGGATCTTCCTCTTTTCTTTGACCCTCCACCCTCCCAAACATGATATCCTTCTCCAGTGACTTGTCCCTCCTGACAATATGTCCTAAGTATGAGAGACAAAGTTTGGCCATCCTGGCCTCCAAGGAGCATTCTGTCTGTCCTTCTTCCAAAACAGATCTGTTGGCTGTTTTGGCAGCCCATGGCACTTTCAGTATTCTTCTCCAACACCATAACTCCAAAGTATCA
>NW_006408591.1:10840263-10848723 GCF_000296735.1 Chrysochloris asiatica | reverse complement strand
CTAATTTTCTAGATTCATATTTTGTACATTCCATGTTGTGATTGTTAATGGATTTTTACAGCTGTTTCTCTTCATTTTGAGTTGTACTTCATCAGAAAATGAAGGTCTTTATTTCATTCCATTGCATTCCATTCTATAAAGCCCAAGGGCTTTATTCCATTCACCTCATCACAGTCAACTCTATTTGGGGAGGCAGCTCTTCCCCAGTCACATTTTGAGTGCCTTCCAACTTGAGGGGCTAATCTACCAACACTATATCTGACAATATTCTGGTGCATGTCATCATGCTTCAATATTCAATAATCTGGTTCTGACAGTGTTTCACTGCTTTTCATAAGGTTTTCAGTAATTACATTTTCAGAAGTAGTTCATCTATCCTTCTTCCTACTCTGTTTTGGCTTGTAAGATCAGCTGAAACCTGTCCACTCTGGATGACCCTGCTGGTTTTTAAAATATCCATCACATAGCTTCCCGAATCACAGCAACACACAAGCCACCACATGATGACAAACTGTAGGCTAGTTTGTTATACAGTTGGTTAGTTCTGTTGTAATGGTATTATTAACAGGTGACAGATTAGAGGTATTTGGGAATGACAGATAATAAGGCCTATATAAGGGTAGAGAGAAAAGATAAAATTAGGGCAGAAATGATTCATTTAATTAAGTATTTGTTGAATTTGTGGGACCATTGAGAGTTCCAATTAGGCCACTACATAAAGGAAAATGATCTTCAACTCAGAAGAGAAATCAGAAATTGTAATTCAATGGAAAACTCACCAATGGCATTAAGGGTAGGTAGGCATGCAGAATGAGAATTGGAAAGAGTCAAATAAATCATACAGTTATTACTCTAGTTATTTATATTGTGAAATTACAAGTTCTGGGGCAAATATTCCTGTAAATATCCAGAATTGTTATTAACAAATTAATAGATCCTTTTGAGAGAGAATTTATATAAATGTCAATATGAGATACATGAGTATTGCTAGTAGAATTTTGAGGTTTTAGTTTGGGGTAAAGTTCAATGTCAGAGAGTGATTCTTTACTGGTATGTTGAGTAAAGGTCCCAGAGTAATCAATTTGTATATAAAATTAATGAAGATCATTTATAAGGGTAAGAAAAATTCTCTAAACAACAATTTGAAAGAAGCACAATATGAGATGTCTCATGAAATACTGTGTGGCCAATCTGTAAATCCTCAAGGACTTAATTCCAGTTGCTTGTTGAAATCAGATTATAGTTACACACAATGCTGACATCCCACATCCTTTAGGACTACTTAGAACTATTACAAATGCCACTTAGTACACAAAAAATATATGTTTTACTGGAAATTGACAATATATTTGGGCTCAATATAACTTCAAAATAGTACTCTAGAGGAAGTTGAAAATTCTTTAGAGAACTGTGAATGAGAAGAATTGGATGTAATAAACCATGGAAGGGATGCAGAATTAACTTCTGAAATTGGTCTGAAAAATCATAGGCATAAGTAAGATAGTTTAACAGAAGCTAAATATTTTAAATTATATAATGATTGTATTAATAGATAAATACATTAACTATAATAGTATAGGTTTATCTTCTTTCATGTACAAGCAGTTGCCTTCATGTATTTGCTAATTTGAATGTTTTCACATATAATGATATTGGTAGCACTAGTACATAAATGCTACATTCTAGATGCTAAGTTATTCACTAAGTATGAATTTGTCTTGATGTCCAAAGACTGCAATGAAAGTTGTTATTAAAGTGCCGTCAAGTCCGTTCCAACTCATAGTGACCCTGTACAGGTTTTCAGAGGAGGGGCTAGTGAGATTGAACCACCAACCTTGTGGTTCAAATGACTTTGCAGTCCAGTGCATTAACACACAACATCACACCAGGACTCCAGCACATAAGGTATATCTTAATGCATTGAAATCTGCTCCTCAAAATAATGTTAGGTTTGCCTCAAACCTCCTCCTACCCAATCATACCTCCAATGCCTCCAGGATACTTTTACATAGAAATTGCCCAGAAGGGTTTTCAGTTCAGAAAGTCCTCACATTAAGAATTCAAACCCATTGAAATGATTCGATGTTCTGACTCAACACTCTCAGGGCCTATAATAGATTAATGTGAAATTTATAAGCAGCAGTAATGATAATGAATCATTGTGTACATTTAAACTAAAGTACTGGACCAATGGCTAGCTTTTTTGTTTTTGTTAAATGCTCTGGAGTTGGTTCTGACTCTTAATGAACCTGTATAGAGTTTCTGAGCATTGGCTGGTGTGTTTGAACCACCAACATTGCAGTTAGCATATCTGTGCTTACACAGTAGAACTCCAGTGGCTAGCTTAGTGGCTAGAAAAATTTTATTTTGACTATACCATTTGAAATGCATTTTACAGATTCAATTGTAAAAACAGAACCTCTAAACTTGTGAGTGAAGTGCAGGGGTTCTTTTTCATCCCATTCTGATCTACTAGAGTATCCATGACTTCATATTTATTAACATCCACATCATAATTTTAATACACTCTTTTATCTTTCCAAGAGAGTGCACAGAATGCAACAAAAGCCATATTTTACAAGATAATTTTAAGTGCCTTTTAATGATGATTCACGATACTCTAATACAGATTTCTCATCAATATTACTATCCTTCAGGCACACATTAAAGCTGCAAATTATTTCTTGGGTGGTGCTACTGTCAGACCCTACATGTAACTAGAATATCTTAGTGATCTGAGTGAAGTATCTCTCTTAGATGCATTGTGCAGGTCTTGATTTCTGTAAACTAGAAGCAATGCCTGTTATGCAATAGATAGATTTGAGTACCCTGAGTCTGTCTCTGTAATCCAAAATGAAGAAAAACACATTCTTGAATCCAAAAGAGGGAAAAAATAACAATAAGTTGAACATCTGTCTAAGTTGCCACAGTTTGCAAATTGTTTGAGTTTTTAAGTCTTTTTCTCCCCTAGTAAGTGTTAATCAACCTTTCTAATGTTGGTCCTTAGGGTTGTTACCATAAAACTTGTAAATCATTTTAAAGATATAGCTGAGATAAAGGGGAACACCTGTG
Source organism: Chrysochloris asiatica (assembly GCF_000296735.1). Lineage (NCBI taxonomy): Eukaryota > Metazoa > Chordata > Mammalia > Afrosoricida > Chrysochloridae > Chrysochloris > Chrysochloris asiatica. Next base: position 10,845,651 of record NW_006408591.1, on the reverse strand, counting down.
GATGAAATCTTTCCATTATCATTAGCATAAACCCTTACAGGCCAATTCCTGCAACATTGTGATAAACTGCTAGAAATGTAAATGTTTGATACAAAACATGGTTGGAAGGCTCAAATTGTTCCGGGACTTTAGCATATTTTCACATTGTTATTAAGAATGTTTGAAATAATTTAATCACTGCCTGATTATAGCGATGTTAGGAGTAATGAAATCCTTGCCTTATTACATGTGGACTCATTCTGAGCCTCATTATTTATTTGGCAAGCATTAAGCATCGAATCAATTTAGTCAGATACTTGAAAATGGGATATTCAAGATGAAAGTTAAAAATGAAGATTAAGAGGTAAATTAAAACTATTTATTTCTAGTAGGCATAGAGCAATTTCCGTTGCAATAGATGTTAAAGGTGCTTTAAAATAGCAAGAAGGGCAATTCATAGAATCCACCTAAAAGAATGAAAATGAAGAAGAACTGGCAATGCATCCTCTAAGTACATTTGCCTGGGTCAAAAGACATAGGAAGAAAAGGGTGATAACTTTGATTTGTAGCTATGGAATATACTCCATGCTTTCATGTTACTTATTATTATTGGAATAGTTTCCATTTTCAGCTCAATAGAAATGGGAAGAAGGAAAGTACTTATTAATCATTTGGGAATTTGTAGTTTCATTCTGCATATGAACATGTATTGACATTAGTAGGATGTACTAAATTCATTGACTGGTGTTTTGGTTTGGGACTTAAGAGTAGTGGCCACATGAATGGCTAGATCCTTTTACATTGCAATTCATGGGGAGAGCATTCACGCTCCCTAAATTGAGCAAGAGATAGTGCTATTGCCAACCTCTATCTGTTCCTAGAAAGGAAATTTACTAATGTATTGATCCATGGCAATAATGTCAGGATTGGGCCACAGGAAGCTGATCATGCTGATTGTGCAATGAGGAATAATTGCCAATAAAATCATATGGGAAGTTTTAAGAGAACAAGACAAAAAGCTTCTCAGTTTTAAATGCAAAGGAAATTAGAAATGGAGCCAAGTATGCTGAGGAGACTATTGTTTACTCTAATTCTAACACATCAGATAACAGCACAAATGCTATGGCAGACAAATAGTATAGATGGAAGAAGTTGGACTTATTTAAGTATTTCTGGATAGAAGTGAAAACACTAGAAGTGAGAAGTTAGATATGTAGACTAAATATTGCAAGCAAAAATCTTATCTGTTCCGAGAAATATAGAGCATTCACCACAGCAAGCAAGGGTCAGAACTATGCTCATTATTGAAAGGGACATAACTTAACTCTGAAAGGTAATGAATATGCATTTTATATTCAGGGAATGTAAACAGCGGCAATTATAAATCAATAATTCTTACTGTGTCAGGCGCTAGGTAGAAGCTTTCCACATAGAATTTTATGTTAGTTGGTCCTCCTAAGAGCCATTCATTAGTATGTCACCACCTCAGGTCATACTTGTTGTATATGAAATACCAAGTCTGAATTTAAAATCAGTTGTCAGATTCTACAGTCAACACTTTTTTCTTCCTTTTTAAAATGTGTTATCCTTGATTTAAAACTCATCTCCAATCCTTCTCAAGGTATCATCCAAATACACAAGCTCCATTTTGACATTCTCAATGTTTCTTTCACATAAAAAGGCTTATAAAGAAGACTTGAGATCAAACAGTTTCTGCGGAGTGACCCCAACTTCAATAAACTATAGTTTAATCTGCTGAAGTGGTGAAAATGACTTTCATATCAGTTAAGAGTGGATCCATTCATTCCCATTGGAATTTTTTTAATACTTAAGATTTTACTAGTCAGGTCACTGAAGAGTCAAGAGAAGAGTGAAAGGAGAAAATCCTTTAAGAATTGTTTTCTATTTTATTATGCTTGTTTGAGAATATTTTCCAAAAAAACAATGTTTTCGTAAAGAGAGAGAACTAATGGGCTGCTATGTGTGGCTCCCTTTGGATAATGCTGCACACACCCACTACCAGTCCATATGCTGTTTTCATGTCAACACCTATTGATCTGAACCATCTCATTGGTCCTGGATCATAATCTTTTCCATGTAATGTTTGCTATATTTATATCATGCTTGGTAAAGTAGAGGGTCAAAGTAAAAGAGAAAGACCCTCAATGATAGGATTGATAAAGTGTTTACAACAATGGGCTCAGAAAATTTAGTAATTATGAGGATGGCACAATGGAGTGACGCTGTGGGTTAATGTGCCAGACTGCAAAGGCATTCGAACTGCAAGGTCGGTAGTTCAAGTTCACCAGCTGCTCCTTGGAAACCCTATAGAGGGTTGCTATGGGTCAGAACTGACTCAACCACACTTAACAACAACAGCAACAGGACCAGACAGTGTTTCCTTCTTCTGTACATAGGATAGCTATGAGTCAGAATCAACTCTAAGGCGACTAACAACCTAACCTAATATACTGTTGCACAAATATAACATGGAGTCCTGCTGTGGCACTGTGTGTTAATGTGCCAGACTGCAATGCTGTTTGAACTGCAAGGTTGGTGGTTCAAGCTCACCAGCTGCTCCTTGGAAACCCAATACAGAGTCACTATGGGTTGGAACCGACTTGATAGCACTTCGCAACAACAACGTATAACACATATATATACATGATAGTTTATATATTGGAATTATTCTTTGGCTCTTAGCAATTGTGAATAATCTTTTCATTCATATATTTTTTTAAGTTTTATTGTGAATTGAGGAATACTTTACATGGGAGAACATCGGTTTTACACTCATCATTTCATTGAAATTATTATAATCACCTCCCTGCATCATCATTCAATAGTATGTGCTCTGGGTTTTTTGTTTTGTTTTGTTTGTTTGTGTGTGTGTGTGTGTGTGTTTTCTGGGGAGATGTACACAAAAACACTCGGAATGTATAGTCATTAAAACAACAAAAGGGCTCATTCTGCTAACCTGCCTCCTGGACACCAGCACACAGCTTTTCTTTTTCCATAAGTCTAGTGTCCTCTACTTCTCTAGCTCGCCAGGTCCTCATCTCTACCTCCAACTTTGGTGTTGCTGCTTCTCTGGATAGCATTCCACATTCCACTTGCTCTCTTCTTCTTTGATGGTCCTAAGGTCCTCTGTTCCTGGAATGTAAGATTAACTATTTCCCCCTTTTTGTTATAAAAATTCTACACTTAGAATTGTGGCAATCACAATTAGTCATGTTAATAATTATTTACTATTAAATCATAAGAATCTTATCCCCATCTCCTTTCACCAGACTCATCTAGACAAAATGAAAACTATTCAGTGAGGATTCTATCTTCCCTGGCATTCTCTGAAACTAAACTCTCTCATGAAAACTTGTAAGCCAGTCACTTCATGCCTTTATTTCTCCCTCATTTTAGGTATCCAATGTCTAAGTTGTCCGTCCCTACCAACCCTGTATACAGAGGAGATAGGTTTGATCCTTGATGTGAAGACGCCTTCCCTCTCAATTGGTTTTTTGAGCTACTCCATAAGTATAGGTTAAGTTCATCAAATTGTAGCAATTTATACTTGTTTCCTGTACCATAACATTTTTATCTTCCTCTAGTTGAGTTCTCATTATCAAATCATCAAAGCTAGATCAAATGGGTACTTTCTGAGAATTTGGACATTCTTATGAGTCTCCCCTTACTTCATATCAGCTGGATGATTCACTTTCATCTCTAGCCCTTCATGGCAATGTCCTTGTCCATGGGCTTAAGAGACCCAGGTCTTGCCACACTTAGTACCAACCAGCCCTTCCTCTCCTCTTCTCCAGGTCAATGGGAGACAATGGAACATGATCAAACTCAGTGCATATCTTCACTGTTGCCTTTCCCCCTCTTCCACTCACCAGAAGATCAACATGATTGCCAGCAAGCTTACGTGCCTACTCACGCATTCCCTTAGAGTTTCAGTCTTGGAGAGGGGTTTGTCCTGAAGGGACTTGATTACTTGCATTGATGGTTCCCCGGCAAACAACTCTCTTGTTCTTGTAGTAGCGAATCAAGATATCATTTTTGCTTTGGATTTTTTCCCACTGATCTTTTTTCCAGAAAGACCTGTTCTCTAGCTGCTCCAGGCTGGTTGGCTTGTCCTTTCAAGTGGGAATGTCCCACCTCAGAAAGATCTAGATGGAGTTCAGGATTTCATCTAAGGCCCTATACACTAGAAAGGTTCTGCAAGAAGCCTACATCACTGGTCAATTTCTAGAACCCCTTTTAGGTATTCCAATGAGTTATAGGCAGGCTTAAGATGGATTTACAAGTTTTCCGTAATAATGTTTCCCGATATTCCTTTCTATCCCATTCAACTGTCTATTTTACAATAGTAGTCAAGATGAACGAGTATTCATAAGACAGTCAAGCATCTTAACATTATTTCCCCTCTTTTGTTCATTCAGACTATGCCTCGATCTCTGTATCTCAGAGTCCTGTTGTTCCAAGGTTGAGCATATATCAATACTTACTTCTGTTCCATCCAACCCATGCAAACATGCCTAAGTGTTCCCCTATCTACTTTGTCCTTCCATACCTCTCCCTCTTCTTGTGTATTGACTCCCCAACACCCGAACTATGTGCTATCCCCTACCCTGTGCTCTATGGTTCCCCCTTCCCCCACTGGAACCCACCAAATAATAGTTTTTGTTTTTGTTTTTCCTTTTAGTATGGGTATCTTTTCTTAAGCTTTTACAATAATGGTCTTATGCAATATTTGCCCTTTTGTGACTGACTAAATTCACTCAGCATAATGTATCATGTACTCAAATGCATAATGTACTCATGGTTCATCCATGTTATGTGGTGGCTGGTAGCTTCCTTGTTATTTTTCAAGGTAGCATAATATTCCATTGTGTGTATATTCCAACGTTTGTTTATTCATCCTTCCATTGCTGGGGACTTAGGCTGTCTCCATCTTTTTGCTATTGTAAACAATGCTGCTATGAACATTGTTGTGCATATAGCTAATCATGTTATAGCTCATAATTCTTTTGGATAAATACCAAGTAGAGGAATTGCTGGATCATAAGGTATTTTTATTTCCAACTTTCTGAGGAAGTACCATACTGCTTTTGCATTGGACCCTTTTGCATTCCCACTAGCAATGTAGAAGGGCCATAGTCTTTTGACATCCTCGCCAGCATTTACTGTCCTCTGCTTTTTGAACTTCACTGTTATTACTGGTGTGAGATGGTATCTCATTGTTGTTTTGATTTGCATCTCTCCAATGATTAATGATTTTGAACATTTCTTCATGTATTTGTTGGCTGCCCAAATGTCTTCCTTGATGAAGTGTCTGTTCATGTCCTGCTCCCATTTTTTAATTGGGTTGCTTGTCCTTGTGTTGTAGAGGTGTTATAATTTCCTATAGAT
>NW_006408591.1:10838984-10839919 GCF_000296735.1 Chrysochloris asiatica | reverse complement strand
TAGTTATTTGCTGACTCTTTGGGGCTTTCTATGTATAATATCATATCATCTGCAACTAGAGAGAGTTTTACTTCTTCTTTGCAAATTTGGAAGCCTTTAATTTCCTTATCTTGCCTTATATCTCTGGCTAAGACTTTGGACACAATATTGAATAGGAGTGGAGATAAAGGGCATCCTTGTCTGGTTAATGTTTGCAAAGGGACAGCCCTCAGTTTCTCTCCATTGAGAATGATGTTGGCTGTTGGTTTTATATATGCACTCTTTACTATGTTGAAGAATGTCCCTTCAATTTCTACTTTGATTGTTTTTCTAACGTTGAATCATCCTTGCAGCCCTGAGATGACTCCCACTTGGTCATGATGTATTATTTTATTGATGTGCTGTTGAATTCTGCTGACTAGATTTTGTTGAGAATTTTTTATCTATGTTCATGAGGGATATTGGTATATAACTTTCTTTCTTAGTGATGTTATTCCCTGGTTTTTGTATGAGGATTTTGCATGTTTCATACAATGTATTTGGAAGATTTTTATTCTTTTCTGAATTCTAGAATAATTTGGGAAGAATTGATGACAGCTCTTTACTGAATGTTTGGTAAAACTCGCCAGTGAAGCTAGTTGGACCTGGACTTTTGTTGTTTGGACATTTTTTTGATGATGTGGTCAATTTCTTCCTTTGTTATAGGTCTGTTCAAGTTTTCTACTTCACTCTGTGTAAGTTTAGGTAGGTCACACGTTTCTAAAAATGTATTCACTTCCTCTAAATTTTTTTAAATTTGTTGGAGTACAACTCTGCATACTATTTTTTTTTTTAATTATCCTTTTTATTTCTATTAGTTCTGTTGTGACATCACCCATGTTGTTTCTTAAGCATGTTATTTGTGTCTTTTCCCTCTTTTCTTTTGTTAGGTTTGCCAATGAGTTGTCAATTTTATT
>NW_006408591.1:10835558-10836474 GCF_000296735.1 Chrysochloris asiatica | reverse complement strand
GACAGTTGTGTCTTGGGCATCTTCAATAATTAGATGAATGTATGTGGATGTATTCTTAAACTTTCTGATTGCCTCCAGGTAGATGTGATCAGGAGATGGGTTTCCCTCTTCACTTTTTTTTATTACTCAAACCAGAGTAACTATAGCAGTTGTCAGCTGTCTATATGGTGTGTAACAGCTCGGTCCATCAGCAGGATATCAAGAATTAATTAGAAAGCTTCATATCTCCATTAAAAAAAAAATGCCGTTATATGTGAACCATTATTTTTTATCCTCATTCTTCAGGGATCATGAAAAATGTAAAAATAGGACATGCAGATTTCTTTTCTTGTCCTTTTCTTTCTTTCTTCAAGATTATTTCTTCTTATATATTATTAATGTGAAACTGAACTATATTGTTTTCCAGGTAAATGGAATTAATATGCTCTGCACACCACTCTTATCTAGACACTGAATTCTAGAGCTATAGACTTGTAGTCAACAAATTTTATTTTTCTCAGTTCTGACTGTATTATAAACATCAACTGCTTATAAATCTGAGTTCCACATGTTATCAATTTGTCATATTATATTATCTTGCATGTTTCTGCTATGCTGGAAGCTCTGCCACTGATACTTTAAATATCTGCTTGGTACATCCATGGTGGGCAGGTTTCAGTTGAGCTTCCAGACTAAGACTGACTAGAAAGGAGATGTTGACTACATCTGAACATTTAACCATTGAAAACCTTATGAATACAGTAGAACAATATCAACAACAGAATACTGGATATTGAAATATGATAAATAGTACCAGAATATTGTCAGATTCAGTGGTAGAAAATGAGATCCTCATTTTAGAAGGCACTTCAAATATGACTGCCTCCTAAAAGAAAAGTTAACCATGATGATGCAAATAGAGTAAAGCTTTCAAGAT
>NW_006408591.1:10834268-10835265 GCF_000296735.1 Chrysochloris asiatica | reverse complement strand
CAAGAAGAACATTTCAAGATCTATCTTGAAATATAATGGTCCCTGTGGTAGGATAATATCCATACAACTACAAGGAAGACCAGTTAACAGCACTATTATTCAAAATTATACACCAACTACTAAGACCAGTGATGATGAAATTGTAGAATTCTACCAACTTCTTCAGTCTAAAATTGATCAAGCATGCAATCAAGATGTATTGATAATTATTGGTGATTGGAAAGTAAATATTGGAATAAGAGGCGGGATCAGTTGTTGGAAAATATGGCCTTAGTGAGAGAAACAATGCAGGTGATTGCATGATAGACATTCACAAGATCAATGATTTGTTTATTGCATATACATTTTTTTTTGCAACATAAAAGATGACTATAAACATGGAACTCACCAGATGGAATACACATAAATCAAGTTGAGTATGTCTGTAGAAAGACAGAGTGGAAAAGCTCCTTATTATCAGCCAAAACCAGGCCGGTGACAGACTGTGGAACAGACAACCAACTGGTCATACACAAGTTCAGGTTGAACCTGACGAAACTTCAAACAAGTCTATAAGAGCCGAAATTTTGCCTTGAACATATCCCTTTTGAATACAGAAATCAATTAATGACCATAATGACCACAAAGAACAGAAAACCTGTGGATGACATCCAGAACATCAGATAGGAGGAATGCAAAAGATAATTTAGAAAGAAGAAAGAAGGAAAAGATCAAAATGGATTTCAGAAGAGACTCTGATACTTCCTCTATAGCATAGTGTTCCTAAAGCAAATGGAAGAAATTTGGATGTCAAAATGCTGAACAGAAAATTTCAAAGTGCAACTCAAGAAGACAAAGTCAAATATTATAATTCAAGAACTGGGAGGTCGATACCAAAGAAGTAGGAGGGTGGCAGATGAGCAATGATGATAGAGCATGCATTAGAGAGGTTGTTGTTGTTGTTAGGTGCCATCGAGTTGGAACAGACTCAAGTGACCTTATGCACAGAAGAATGAAA
>NW_006408591.1:10830578-10833083 GCF_000296735.1 Chrysochloris asiatica | reverse complement strand
TGGTTGCAAACTGAAATGTTGATGGTTCAAACCCAACAACTCCTCACTGAAAGAAAAGAGCCAGTGATGACTTTGCTCCGTACAGACAAGCAAGTTCTACTCTGCCCGATGTGATTGCTATGAGTCAAAAATAAAATGACAGCATGTAACAACAACAAGAGCCTACATTATATAAGATATAAAATATATTGTAAATGTACTTGATAGATTATGTTCCACATCATAACTATGCAAAGTAAGTAAATTAGCGTTCTAAGAGACCCCCAATGAAACTTGTAAAGATTAAAACACAATTTGTGAAATTAAAAAATATGTGAGATTAGACACTACCAAAGAAAAATGATTAACGAATTTCAAGACTTAGCAATAAACACTATTAAAATAAGGGGCAAAGAGAGAAATAATGTTAACAGATCATGCCAACTAGCATATATATTATTAAATTTCAAAAAAGAGGGGAGAAAATGTGGAAAACATCTGAAGAAATAATGGCCCCATATTATCCAAACCCATACTCCCCAAAATTCAAGGAGAACAAACATTAAATACACAAATATCATATTACTTCCAGGAATTTATAATCACAGTTAATACTATTAACCACAAACAAATGAATTGTATCATCCCATCAGCACCTTCTCTCACCTTCTCTTAACCAGACCCCATCATGGCAAAATGTGTGGTGGGAGTTTACAAAGACCATGGCTGGTAGAGACATTACATAATTCACTGCACTGCAGGAATTTACTGTAAAGCTCAAAGATCTTCTTGAGGTGAGGGACATTTTCTAGCTTATATATGTGGTGTGGCACTGTGAGTTAATGCACTGGACTGTAAAGTCAGTTTGAATCACAAGGTCGGTGGCTCATGCTCCTCAGCATCCATTTATAAGGTCGTTAGGTGTTGGAACTGACTTGATGGCATTTAACAACAATAAAAATATGTGGTTAAGTTCATCTTTTTCTCTGACCTCCCACTTTACCAAACATAATATTCTTCTTCAGGGACTGGTCCCTCATGATATGTCCAAAGTATGAGACACAAAGCCCCCCAATGAGATGGATTAGCATGGTGGTGGTAGCAATGGGCTCAGGCTTAGCAAAAATTGTGAAGTTGACACAAGACCAAGCAGTGTTTCTTTGTGATGTGCACAGAGTTGCTATGAATTGGTGCTAGCTCTATGGAACCTAACAACCACAACAACACGTTTATTTCTGGTGTGGCACTGCAGGATAATGAATTGGACTGCAAGGTTGGTTTGAACCACAAGGTGAGTGATTCAAACTCTCAATATTTCTATGAGTTGGAACAGATTAGAGGACACTTAACAGCAACAAACAAAATTAGATGAAGCCAGACACTGTACCACAGTTTTTACAGAAGTTGAAACCCACTTGATGACAATGTTTTCTTTTATTAATTGATTATTTCAGCTGGAAGCTCTGGGAGTGGAGATATACTAAACATTGCAATGAAAGTTGTCCTCACAGAATTCAGAGCATGAAAAATCTAAAACAAAATTATCTAATTTAACCTCAGGAGCTCTAATACTGCAGTGGTTGAGTGCTCATTTGCTAAGTGAAAGTTTGTGGCAGAAGAAAAATATATCCGTCTGCTTTTGCAAAGATTTGTAGCCTTGGAACCATATAGGGCAGTTCCACCAGTCCTATAGGATGGCTATCAGTTGAAATTGACTAGTTTGCTATAGTTTTGTTTTTTTTTTTAAAGATCATAAAAGACATTTTGTATGGATGTGATTACTGAGCTAATTTTAAATAGAGAAGTTCATTAGGCAGATGGGAAAGTAAGTATAAAACTATCAACACTGTAAAGTTCATGACATCATAGAAGGTACAAGCATATTCTGTGAAATTTCAAAAAGTTTCATCTACCTTGGCTATCTGATAACATAGTTCATGTTTCAAAGTTTGTGTTTATTTATTTATTTATTTTGACTCATCTTATAGATCACTACTGAAACATTAGAAGGAAAATGTATCAAATTTAAGTGATTAAATAGTAAAATAAAATATTTCATAATAGGTTAAATATGACTGTAGTAAGAGGTGCTGATACTATGTTTTCAGAGACAATTTAAATGAATTAAAATGACTCAGGAGCAACAGATTGTTGTTGTTGTTAGGTGCCATTAACTTGGTACCAGCTCATAGAGACCCAATGCACAATAGAACGAAACACTACACAGTCTTGGGCCAAGCTCAATACTGTTGAGTCCATCGATGTTTCCACTTGACCAATCCATCTTGTTGGGGGTCTTCCTCTTTTTCTATGACCCTCCACTTTACCAAACACTATATCCTTCTCCAGTGACTGGTCCCTCCTGAAAATACGTCCAAAGTATGAGGGACGAAGTTAGGCCATGTAAGCCTCCAAGGAGAACTCTGGCTGTACTTCTTCCAACACAGATCTGTTGGTTCTTTTGGCAGCCCATGACACTTTCAATATTCTCCTCCAACATCATAACTCAAAAGCATCAATTCTTCT
>NW_006408591.1:10826895-10829776 GCF_000296735.1 Chrysochloris asiatica | reverse complement strand
TTCCAGCTGTTTCTATATTACCTTGAGTAATATTTTACTCACATGGGATATCAAAGATATTATCCTATGATTTCTGCATTCCATTGGATCACGTCTCTTTGGAATGGACACAAATACAGATCTCTTCTAATCAGTTGACCAGATAGTTGTCTTCCAATTTTTTTTGGCAGAGATGAGTGCATCCTCCAGTGCTGTCTCATTTTGTTGAAAGATTTAGATTTTATTCCATCAATTCCGGGACTTAAAATGGCCCAGGAACAATATAAGCATCTTTTACTTTTATTTACCACTGCAATTCTTGAAATATGGTAAATATTCAATAAATATTTTGCATTTGTTTTTTAACTAATACGAAGTCATTTGAAAATTTATTGTGCTTATTGCCTACCTCACCAGAGTCAAGATTTGTAGGTCAATGGCTGCAATCATTTGCTTTTTTGATTTATTCAGCTTTGTCTGGTAATTTCTATTTAATCATTCTAATGAATGAATTTTTGTAGTGCTGATAAGTTGGTTCCAAATATAGTGACCCTTTTCAGGGTTTCCAAGGAGTGGCTGGTGAGTTTGAACCACTGATCTTGCAATTTAAACCAACCTTGAGGTCAAGTGAATATATTCACTCTAATTCATTCATTGGAACCCTGATGTAGACCCATAGGATAAGCACTCGATCTCAAGGTTGGTTTGATATTGGATTCCTGGTGTGGCACTGTGGATTAATTTGCCAGACTGCAAAGCCATTTGAACTGCAAGGTTGGTGGTTCAAGCTCATGAAACCTACACAAAACCTATAAAGAAACCCTATACAGGGTCACTATGGGTCAGAACCAACTCGATGGCACTTAACAACAGCAACAGCAAATTTATATTTGAAGAGTACAACATATTCATAGACTTGTTACAGTTCATACTATAGGTAAAAATACCAGAAATATCCTTACATATAAGAAACCTGAGTTTTCTTGATGCCTAGCTGAGCATTTATATAGTCTTTGGTGTCTTACATATTTATGTGGCAGACAGAGCCATATATTCTCACATTTGTTATTGTTGTGTATTATCATCAGAGACATGTTGAAATGACACTTATGGTCATTTACCCTTCAGTCAGTTTTCAAACATTATTAGAGTTGTTAGTTGTATTTTGTAAATAGAGTGAAAGTAAATGTTTATTTCAACATTCTCAGTTCAACAAGTGAGATTATAATATATGGAATGTATTGTAAATAGTTTTGTTCTGCTGTGCATAAGGTTGCTATGGGTTGGTACCAACTCAATGGCACCTAACAACAACAATAACAACAATTGTATATTGTGCCTTATTTCATCACAAGAGAATGAGATAAGGTTCAACATAAATTCATGAGATTATGAGTTGGCTTTGCTAGTAATTTGAGTGCTAATGAATCAGTCCAGCTCATTTCTCTCTGGTATTCTGTCATAGGTATTTCAACCAAAGCTTTTCATTTTCTCCCTTCACATCATATGAGTGGAAAAATCCTTTCCTTTCTGAAAGGAACATGTGATTGGTAAGGTTTTGTGTCAGCTTGGCTGGACCAGGATTTTTTGTGCTTTAGCAGTTAATATGTAGTTATCATGCCCATGATGTGATCTAATACAATAAACCCCATGATATGATCTGATGTGATCTATCCTGGTCAGATATGATTATACAATGTGTTGTAAATCATCACTTCTATGATATTTAAGAGGTCAGATGCAACCTATAGGATTAGGTTGTATTTTGAACCAATCTCGATATACAAAAAGAGAGCAAAGTGAGCAGAGAAAGAGGAACCTACTATCACCAAGAAAGAGTACCCAGGATAGAAGTGCATCCTTTGGACCTAGGTTTTCTGCACTGTGAAGCTCCTATATCTGGGGAAATATTGATAATTAGACACATGGAAAGCTCCAAGGAATGCTGGGTCTAAAGATCCTGAGAGGAGACATGGATATTTCCCCAAAGCTGATACTCTGAAATTGGACTTCAAGCCATCTAAACTGTGAGAGAATACACTTTTGGTTTTCAAGGCCATCCAGTTGTGATATTTCTGTTAAAACAGCACTAGATAACTGATACAAAAGAAAGCTATATTATAAGTTCTCTTTCCATTATTGTCATGTGGCATTTACAACAAATGTACAATATTGATAAATTCTGCTATTCTTCATGCAAGAAAGAGGAACCCAGGTGCCTAGACTTCAAATATTTCCCCAAAAGTATCGTGTAAAGTTGGTGTAAGAAGGAGAATCTGTGAATTTTCAATTAGATCAAAAGGAAGAACATAAATAGTCATTTTCCCCCCTTTCGAACTAGCAAAAACAGATGTTTATTTTATGATGTTAGAAATCATCTTTGTGGGTAGATGCTTGGAATTCTGGTTGTATGCTTTATGACCATTATCTAACTCTGAGATTTTGAATAATGTGTATCTGTCCCCCCTATTTTCAGAATAATGATACTTTTCATATATTTCTGGAGCTTTGGTACTATGGGTTAGCCATTGGGATGCTAACCACAAGGTCAGCAATTCCAATCTATCAGTCACACTGTGGGAAAAAGATGAAACTATCTGCTCCTAAAAAGATTTACTTTCTCATAAACCCTGTCCTCTATCCTATAGGGTCACTATGAGTTCAAAGTGATTTGATAGCAGTGTGTTTAGTTTTGATGTTGTTGTTGTTAGGTGCCATCAAGTTGGAACCAACTCATAGCAACCCTATGCACAGCAGAACAAAACAATGTCCGATCCTGGGCTAACCTCACTACTGTTGCCACACTTGAGTCCATCAATGCTGCCACCTGGCCAATCCATCTCATTGGGGGTCTTCCTCTTTTTCTTTGACCCTCCATCTTACCAAGCATGATATCCTTCTC
>NW_006408591.1:10812297-10813452 GCF_000296735.1 Chrysochloris asiatica | reverse complement strand
CATTATGCTGAGGGAAATTAGTCAGTCACATATAAGATCATTATTATAAAAGCTTAAGATATCCATATTAAAACAGGGAAAGAAATTATTTGTTGGTTACCGGTGGGGTTGGAGTCGGGGGGTTAGAGGAGGTGGAAAGAGGTGATGGGAGAGCACAGGGTAGGGAGCAGACACGTCATAGTTCGGGTGTTGGGGAGGGTAATACTCAAGAAGGAGGATGTGGTGGAAGAATAAGGTAGGTAGAGGAACACTGAGACAAGTTTGCATGGGCTTAATGGGACAAAGATAAATAGTGATGCATGCTCAAACTTGGAACAACAGAGCTCTGTGATACAGGGATCAAGGCATAGTTTGAAGAGGGGAAATAATACTAAGATGCTTGACAGTCTTATTGGTTTCCTTTGCCTACTATTGTAAAATAACCAGTTGAATGGGATAGAAAGGAATGTCAGGAAATATTAATTACAGAAAACCTGTAAGCCAGCCTTCAGCCTATAACTGATTGGAATACCTAAAAGGGGTTCTAGAACTTGTACAGTGAAATAGGACTCTTGCAGAGCCTTTGCAGTGTGTAGAAACTTAGGTAGAAACCTGAGCCCTAATCCAGAAGCTTCTGAGATGGGGCATTCCCACTAGAAGTGCAGATCAGCCTGGAACAGCTATAGTGACAGAAGATACATCTTCAAAGAAAGATCATCAGGAAAAACCCAAAACAAAAATGGCAGTATGAATGGCTACTACAAGAATAAGTAAGTTGCTCACCGGGAAACCATCAAGGCAAGCAATCAAGTTCATTCAGGACAAACTCACCTCTAACCCTGAAACTGAAAGGGAACACATGACCAGGCATGTAAGCTTGCTGACAACAACATTTGTCTACTGGTGAGTGGAAGATGGGGGAAATGCAGCAATGGAGAAATGGGCTGAGTTCAGCCACATTCCATAGACTCCCTGACCTGGGAGAAGAGGAAGGGCAGGTTGGTCCAAAGTGTGGTGAGACCTGGGGATACCTGAGCCCATGGACAAGGTAATAGCAACAGAGGGCTAGAGCTGAGAATGAAACATCCAGCTAATATGAAGTGAGGGGAGACACACAAAAACACCCAAACAGGCATGTAGTATCCATTTGATCTAGACTTGATGGCTTGATAATCA
>NW_006408591.1:10801818-10809966 GCF_000296735.1 Chrysochloris asiatica | reverse complement strand
GGTTCACAGCCCAATTCATAACCACTACACTACCAGAGCTCATGTTGTTGTTGTCAGGTGCCATCGAGTCGGAACCGACTCATAGCGACCCATGCACAGCAGAACGAAACAATGTCCGATCCCGGGCCAACCTCACTACCGCTGCCACACTTGAGTCCATTAATGATGCCACCTGGCAAATCCATCTTGTTGGGGGTCTTCCTCTTTTTCTCTGACCCTCCATCTCACCCAGCATGACATAGCAGGTAATTAATGAGCCTTCAACAAAATCTGATGAAAAATTCTTCATATAATTGATACAACCCTGCTTGCTGAAGCCAATAATCAGTTTCTAAGATTATTTTTTCAGCACACAGATTGAATATGTATGGTAAAATATTACAATCCTGGGTCACATGTTTCCTGATTTTATACCATTCCATGTTCTCTTTGTTCTGTTCAAATGACTTCCTTTTGGTCTATGTACAGGTTCCTCATGAGCACAATTTAATGTTCCAGCATACTTATTCTCTGCAATGTTGTCCATAGCTTGTCATGATCCACACAGTTGAAAGTCTATGCATAGTCAGTAAAGCCAGGTAAACAAGTTTCTGGTTTTCTCTGCTTTCAGCTAAGTCCATCTGACATCAGCAATGATATCTGACTTGAAACACTGGCAGTTTACTGTCAATGCACTGTTATAGTCACTTTAAAATTATCTTTAGCAAAATTTTACTTGCATGTGCTACTAATGATAATGTCTGATGAATTTTGCATTCTGTTGATTCACTTCTTTGGAATGGATACAAATACGGATCTCTTATAATTAGTTGGCCAGATATAAATTCTTGGCATAGATGGGTGAATAGCTCCAGTGTTGTAAGATTTCAATTAGTAATCCATCAATACCTGGAGCCTTGTTCTTTGCCAAAGCCTTCATGGCGTTGTGAGGGTGGCCCAGAACTGGGCAGTGTTTTGTTCTGGTGTGCAGAGGGTCACCATGATTTTTTGTCAACTCAATGGCATCTAACAGCAACAATGGCTACTGGCAGTATTCCACTGCTTTGTTGTTGTTGCTTTGTGCCAGCAAATTGGTACCTACTCATAGTGACCCTATGCACAGCAGAACCAAATATTGCTTGGTCTTGGGCCAACCTCACAATTGTTGCTAACCCTGAGACTACCATTGCCATCACTGCCATGGGAGTCTTTGTCCAACATCAGTAAGTATTTCATGTCGTCTTTGCTCTCAGCAAGCAGGGTTGTATTATCTGCATATCACAGGTTGTTAATAAATCTTCCTCCAATGCTGATGCCACATTCTACATATAGCCCAGCTTCTATGATTATTTGCTCAGCATACAGACTAAATAAGTATGATGAAAGAATACAACCCTGGCACACACCTTCTCTAATGATAAAATATTCAGTGTTTCATTGTTCTGTTCAAACAACTGCTTCTTGGTCTATGTACAGATTCCTTATGAGCAAAATTAAGTGTTCTTGAATACTCATATTTCACAATGTTGTCCACAGTTTGTCATGGACTATGCAATTAAAAGCCTTTGCATACTCAATAAAGCACAGGTATTTCTGCTGTCAACCAAAATCCACCTCATGACAGCAATGACATCGCTTATTCCACGTCCTCTTCTGAATCTGGCTTGAACCTCTGGAAATTCTATGTCAATGTGTGATTGCAGCCATTTCTGCATAAACCTTTACTTTCATTGGATAGCAATGATATTGGCTGATGATTTCTGCATTCTGTTGGGTCACCTCTCTTTGGAATGTGCACAAATACGGATCTCTCCCAGTTAGTTGGCCAGTTAGTTGTCTTCCAACTTTTTTTGGCATAGATGAGTCAGTATCCCTAATGCCACATCAGTTTGTAGAAAGATTTCAATTTGTATTCCATCCATTCCTAGTACCTTGTTCTTTGCCAAGACCTTCAATGTACCTTGGACTTATTCCTTCAGGATCCTTGGGTTTTTATCCTATGCTACCTTTTGAAATGGTTAAACATTGACCATTTCTTTTTGGTACAGTGACTTTATATTCCTTCCATCTTCTTTTGATGCTTTTTGCATTATTCAATATTTTACCTATAGAATCCTCCAATACTGCAAGTTAACTTTTGATTTTTTTCTTCAGTTCCCTCACCTTTAGAAATGCTGAACATGTTCTTCCCTTTAGTTTTCTCATTCCAGATCTTTGCACATTTTATTATAATATTTGACTTTGTCTTCTTGAGCTGACCTTTGAAATTTTCTGCTCAGCTCTTGTAGCTTCTCATTTCTACCATGTACTTTCTCATCTGTATGTTGGAGAGCAAGTTTCAGAGTCTCTTCTGACATCCATTTTGGTCTTTTTCTTCTTTCTGGTCTTCCTAATGATCTATGTGGCTTTCTGATGATGTTCTTAATATCATCCCACAACTCTCTGGTCTTTGACTTTTTGTGTCTAATGAACCAAATATTTTCTTCAGATGATCTCTAAATTAAGATGGGATATATTCACTGTCATATTTTGACTCTCATGGACTTGTTTCCATTTTCTTCATCTTCAGCCTAAATTTGCATAGGAGCAATTGCATAGCAGCACCAGCCTGCCCTTGGCCTTATTTTTGCTGATGATATGGAGCTTTTCCACCATCTTTTTCAACAGATGTTGTCAATTTGATTTCTGTGACTGTATCTGGTGAGGTCCATATGTATTGTCATCATTTTTGTTATTTAAAGAAGGTATTTGCAATGAAAAAGTCATTTGTTCTGAAGAATTCTATAATGCAATCTCCAGCATTGTTTCTATCACTAAGGCCACACTACGCATTCTTCTTCTTTGTTTCCAAACTTTGCATTCCAATCACCACTAATTATCAATACGTCTTGATTGCTTGTCCAACTGTTGTTCATAAGCTTTCAGTAGCTAAACATTCCGAAGTTGTCTCCCTCTCCTTCTTCTTAGTATGTCTTTGTCTGAAATCACAGATGAATCCTGCCTACCACAGCTGGCCCTTTGGGTATTCAAAATACTGGTGGATAGCTCTGAGCATCACAAAAGATGCAAGCCACCACAGTATGACAAACTGGTGAGTGTAGGAACAAAAGGTGATTATTTGTGCTTTAATAACTAATCAGACTTTGTGGATGATGACAAGCTATGGATATTATTGCAGAATGGATAGTCCAGGACACTGAATTGTGCTCATAAGGAAGCTGCACATAGACCAAGAGGCAGTCATTCAAACAGATCAAGGGGATGCTTACGTGTTTAAAATCTAAAAAGATGTGTTCCATGGTTGTATTCTTTCACTATATTTGTTGTATCTATATGCTGAGCAAATAATCCAAGAAGTTGGATTATATGAAGAAGAATATGTCATCATTAACAGCATGTTATATTCAGATGACACAACTTTGCTTGATGAAAGTGAAGAGCGATTATTTACTTAAAAAAGATTACAGTCTTTAGCATTTCAGTGTACAGAAAAAAATTCTCATAACTGGACTATTAAATAACATTATAATAAATGTAGAAAATATTGAAGTTGGTAAAGATTTCATTTTGCTTTGATCCACAATGAAATGTCATGGAAATGTTGTTGTTGTTGTTAAGTGCCAGCGAGTCGGTTCCGACCCATAGCGACCCTGTACAGGGTTTCTGAGGGTGTAAATCTTTACGGGAGTAGAAAGCCTCATCTTTCTCCCGCGGAGCGGCTGGTAGTTTCGAACCGCTGACCTTAAGGTTCGCAGCCCGATTCGTAACCACTACGCTGCCGCTAAGAAATCAAATTAAATTTTACATTACACAAATCTGCTGTACAAAATCTACTTAAGTCTTCAAGAGCAAAGTAACAGTTTGAGGACTAAGTGTACCTGACCCAACCCATGGTATTTTTAGTAGCCTCATATGTATGTGAAAGTTGGACAATGAATAAGGATGACTGTTTTAGAACTGATGCATTTCAGTTACGGTGCTGTAAAAGAATAATGAAAGTACCAGGGACTGCCAGAAGTTAAAACAAACCTGTGTTGAAAGAAGTAGGGCCAGATGCTCCATGTTGTTGCTATAGTTACCTGTTGTCAAGTCAATTCTGACTGATAGCAACAATGTATAGTATTTCAAAGTGTGATTGGTGGGTTAGAACCCCTAAACTTGTGGTTAGCAGCCCAGTGTTTATCCTATAGTGTTACACCAGGAGATTGAGACTTTGTCTCACATGTTTCAGACATGTTGTCAAGATGATCCAATTCCTGGAGAGGGCATTATGCTTGGTTAAGTGCTGGGCCAGCTAAAAAGAAAAAGACTCTCAATGAGATGGATTGGCACAGTGGCAGCAGCGATGGGCAAAGTGTAACAATTGTGAGGATGGCACAGGACCGGGAAATGTTTACTTATATTGTGCACAGAATAACTTTCAGCTGGGACTGACTTAATAGCATCTAACAAAATCAAACAACTTACATCTTTCTAGTATTCTCTGCTTTCAGCCAAGATCCATCTGATAGTAGCAGTGACATCCCTTGTTCATTGTCCTTTTCTGAATCTGGCTTAAATTTCTGGCAGTTCCCTGTCGATAAACTGTTGCAAACCTTTTAAATTGTCTTCAGCAATTTTAACTGTATTTGATATTAATTAAATTTTTTATTTCTGTATTTTATTGGATCACCTATGTTTGGAATGGGCACAAATATCAATTTCTTCCAATCATTTGGTGAGGTTACTGCCTTCCAAATTCTTTGACACAGATAAGTGAGTGCCTCCACTGCTGTGTCAGTTTGTTAAAAGATTTCAGTTTTTATTTCATCAGTTCCTGGAGTCTTGCTATTTCCCCAGTGTATTCAGTGCAGCTTGGATTTTTCCTTAAATACCATAAGTTCTTGATCACAGGCTACCTCTTGAAATAGTTGGTCTGTCTGGTTTTTTCCTTCCATTTTCTTTTGATTCTTACTGCATCATTCAATATATTGTGCCATCAAGTCAATTCTGACCCATAACGACCCTGTATAGGGTTTCTGAGGGGCAGCCGGTGAGGTTGAACTGCTGACCTTGCAGTTCAAATGACTTTTCAGTCTGGTGCATTAACCTACAGTGCCACATCAGGACTCCCTATTTACCCATTGTTATTTTTGTTGATAAGTGTCTTCAAGTCAGTTCTGAATGATAGCTCTGTTGTATAGAGTTTCTGAGGAGTAGCTAGCAGGTTTGACCTCAGATCTTATGGTTAGCAGTCCAATGCTTATACAACAGTGCCACACCAGGACTACATTTTGACCATAGTTGTTGTTAAGTACCATCGAGGCAGTTCTGACTCATAACAATCCTGTCTAGGATTTCCAAGGACTGGATGGTGAGCTTGAACTGCTGACCTAACACTTCAAACTGACTTTCTGAGCCACAATTTTTGATCTTCGTTAAGGACACATTTAATATATCCTATGGGTCGGAACCGACTCAACGGCACTTAACAACAACAACAAATCTGTATTTAAAGATCATTTGAGGAACAGATTTGATGCATTACACACTAAAGACTGAAAACAAGAAGAGTTGTGGGATGATATCAAGAACATCATACAGGAAGAAAGAAAAAAGGTCATTGGGAAGACAAGAAAGAAGGAAAAGACAAAAATGGATGTGAGAAGAGACTGAAACTTGCTCTCTAGCATAGAGATGCTAAAGTAAATGGAAGACATGAGGAGGTATAAGAGTTGAACAGAAAATTCCAAAAGTCAGCTTGAGAAAACAAGTCATATATTATAACACAATGTGCAAAGAGAAGGAGTTAGAAAACCAAAAGGGAAGAACATGCTCAGCATTGTTGTTGTTAAGTGCTATTGAGTTGATTCCAACCCACAGTGACCCTGTAAACCACTGACCTTGCAATTCAAACTGACTTTGCAGTCTGACACATTAGCCTACAGCACCACACTAGGACTCCATGCTCAGCATTAGACCTCTTTAAAGTATTGAAGAGCAAAGATGTCAATTTGAGGACTAAGATGCTCCTGGCGCAAGCCCTGGTATTTTCAATAACCTCATATGCATGTGGAAGTTGGATATTGATGCATTTTAGTTACAGTATTGGAGAAGAACATTGAAAGTACCATGAACTGCAAAAAGAACAAACAGATCTGTGTTGGAAGAAGTACACCTAGAGTACTTCTTGGAAGTCAAGATGTCCAGACTTCATCTGTCATACTTCAGACATATTGTCAGGAGGGATCAGTCCCTGGAGAAGCATATCAGGTTTGGTAAAGTGGAAGGTGAAAGAAAAAGAGGAAGAACCCCAATGAGAGGGATTGACACAGTGGTAGCATTCATCAATAGGCTCAAAAGTAGCAACAGTTGTGAGATTGGCCCAGGACAGGGCAGTGTTTCATTCTGTTGTACATAGGGCCACTATACATTGGTACCAACTTGATGGCACCTAACAACAACAGCAAGGGCATCAATTTCTCTACCTCCATTCCTACAAGATAAAGTCTAAGATCTAAAATATGGTCTTAAAGATCCTGCATGATTTGACCCCATTTTGTATGTCTAGACTTATGCCTCAGATACTGCCCCCCACATACTTAGTTTCTCTTGTACTTTAAGAAACATGATCCAACCACACTTTCAATATCTCTAAGCCAAAGTGCTATTTCTCACTTTTCAGGTACTACCTTTTCTACATTAAACAACTTCCTTTATCTCTTCATTTGATTGCTCACTTTTTCTTGAAAGCCACCCATGTCAGATGCATTTTGTTTCCTTCTTCAATGCTCACAAATGGCATCTTTTCTGATACTATCAGGGTTTATATTTTTAGAATTATCTTAATCTCCCATTTGTCAAAATCTCTTTTATGTCAGGGGTAATATTTTTCCCTAAGTGAACTTTAAACAAATGGGAGAAGTAAATATTTACAAAAGGAGTGAATGAATTTTTATTACATAGTAGATAGTAGCTACTTCTATTTAAGCATTTTCCTTGAAACTATTGTCAATCTCTACCTGTATATTTTCAGACTTTCTGTGTAGTTGATACCTCAAAGGAAATAATTTGACTTTTGTTGTTTGTTGTAAGTGTCCATTAAAATACTATATGCATTATATGCTTACTAAGTGCTCATAAAGTGATTAGCCAAATATCTGATGTGGTCATGGAATATCAATCTTCCAGAAACACTAAAAAAAAAAAAAAAAAAAAAAAGCTGTTTCAGAAAAACATGTGATGTTTCAAATGTTTATATATTCCTGGAAGAAATACTGATTTTAAAATACAATTATCATTCAGGAATTATTAAAACACTAGTCTAACATTATCAAAGCATATCATAAAATCTTTATCTATATTTTGTAAAGAGAATATCTACATCTAGAGAAATAGATTTGAACCAATGGTATGCATAGTTACCTGTGTAGGAATAAAATCTTTCATATTCCCTACTACATCTATGCTGCATCTTATGTTTTAGACATTTTCTTCTTGTAGATGACAGTTGGTATCTATTTTTATTCTTATGAAAGGCACTTTATTTCTTCTCCAAAATTTCAGGTTGTTGTTGTTAAGTGCTGTCAAGTCAGTTCTGGCTCATAGTGACCCTGTATAGGATTCCTGAGTGGTTTGAACTTCAAGCCTTGTGATGTGCAGTCTAGTGCTGATCCTACAGCGCCACACCAGGAATCCAGCTTGTCTTGAATATACAGAAATTTCTGTTCCCTGGATAGATTAAACTAGCCAGAAGTCCCGGGTATCCCCGCAGCCATGTGGCTATTTGCTTGGTCAGGAAGACAAGGAAAGAATTTTTGTTCTCCTGCAAGGGAAGATTTCCATCACTTTCAAGCTCGGCATTTCGCGATGTCTCAGCTGCTCTCTCTGAAATTGCATGCCTCTGTCACCGAAACCGCTCCAGCACAACCAGGACTCCTCGCCCTCTGCTCATCCTAGAGACCAAGACCTCCAGGAAGGAAGGAAGGGAGTGTAACTGCTCCTCGTAAAGATAAAGCCAAATACTATAATAAAATATGCAAAGATTTGGAATTCGAAAACAAAAAGGGAAGACCACGGTCAGCATTTCTCAAACTAGGGGAACTGAAGAAAAAATTCAAGCCTCGACTTTCATTATTAAAAGATTCTCTGGGCAAATTATTGAATGATGCAGAATGCATCAAGAAAAGA
>NW_006408591.1:10789428-10800484 GCF_000296735.1 Chrysochloris asiatica | reverse complement strand
GGACATATTGTCAGGAGGGAACAGTCTCTGGAGAAGGATGTCATGCTGGGTAAGATGGAAGGTCAGAGAAAAAGAGGAAGACTCCCAGCGAGCTGGATCAGCCAGGTGGCATCATTGATGACATCAAGTGTGGCAGTGGTAGTGAGGTTGGCCCAGGATCGGACACTGTTTCGGTCTGCTGTGCATGGGGTTGCTATGAGTCGGTTCCAACTCGATGGCACATGACAACAACAACAACACATCTATAGTTCTTAAAATATACAGCAAATAGTATGAATTCAAAAAACATTGGTTGAGTAAATATATTCTGAGCATGAAGTTTAATTTATGGAATGAATCACAACCAAGGTTGAGATCTGGATTTACTAATATGACCCAGAGAGCAAGGTCCATTCGTAACAGTGACATCCCAGAGAATCTGCTGGGCAAGTCAAATTTAGGGCAGATAGGTAAGCTCAGAAGGTTAGAGCAACTCTTTTGGGATATTTGCAAGGGCTAATCTTGGTAGGTTTTCTCAAAGAGAACCGAATGATCATGGAGTATTATTAGAAAGAAGTTTTAAGAAAATGGAAAATTGCGTTGGTGAGATAAAGGATAAGAATGTTGCACTGAGGAGGTTTTCTTTTTCCCATCATGACAATGTACCTGCTTATTTTTCTAGAGTAACAAGGGTTGTTCATGGAAATTTTCATGGGAAGTGTTGGAGAGGTGGAAACACCACCTTGAGAAGTATATAGAATTAGATGGAGTAGCTTCACGTTTTGATATTTTTGTTCAATATAGTTTCCTTATAGCAATTTTATAGGATTACTTTTTGACTTACTCTTGTAAACTTAGAATTTATCAAAATACCCCAAAATCATGATTTTGAGGAATTTTAATCCTCAAAATATTCTGATAATCATTCTAGTTAACCACTGCACACACTTACATACACATACACATACATGAATGCACATGGACACAGAATGAAAACAATGAAAAAAGGAAGAAAATTATCTCACTACATCATGATTCTCAAAGTGTGGTCCCTGCACCAGCAGCATCAGCATCATGTGGACACTTGTGAAAATTGCAGATTATTAGACCACACCACTTCACATATAATGAATCAAAAACTCTGGGGTATAAGACCCTCAAAATCTGTATTTTCCCATGTTTTGAAGGTGTTCTGATGCAAACTAATATTTGAAGATCATTATCTTAGTCCAACCTTATGATAAGGATGACATAATCTACCCTACAATGTATATCCACAGCACAATTATTTGATCATCATAGCCTTTCCCTCCTAGTGAAGGGATAGACTCAGAATCCTTTGCAACTTCGAGATTGACAAAGGGTCATCCATCATATCCGTTCTATATAATTTGATATAGAAAATTCATTGTACTTAGCAGAAAAACAAACCAAAACACATCTGTTTAGGAATTAGACTTGAATAATGGATGAAGAAATGAGCCCAACTGGTGCTGTAGGTTACGCATTGAACTGCTTACCACAAGATTGGGGTTGAAATCCACCAGTTGCTTTTCAGGAGAAAGAAAAGACTGACTGCTCCCTAATGATTTAGGGTCTCAGACATCCTCATGAGCAGTTCCACTCTCCTAAGAGTTGCTTTGAGTTGAAATGGACTCCAGTGGGTTTGATTTTTATTTGGTAATAGATGGAGATTGCTGAGCATGAGGACTTGAACTTTAAGATGCCATTTAACAAAAGAAGAACAAAAGGGCTGATGCAGCTAAAAGATCTTTATATACTGGGAAAAGTGTTGATGATAACAGTCAGTGGAGGGAAATCAAGATAAACAGGAAACCTAATGGTGTATAATAGCAAGAATACACTAGAGTATAGAATGGAGAGAATTTTTAGCTACTACAGTTTCATCTAACATGCAAAGAGTCTCTGGTTGGTAACAAGATGGAAACAAGCTTATTAACTTGGAGTCCTGGTGTGGCACTGTAGGATAAACATTGGACTGCTAACCTCAAGGTCAGCAGTTTAAATCAGTGACTTCTTGGAATCCCTAGCCAGGGTCACTATGAGTGGGATCAAAAAAGACAGCACTTAACAATAATAACTTTTAAAGTGTGCTGGTGCTGCTGTAGGCTAGACACTGAATTGCTAACCACAAGGTTGTCAGTTGGAACTCACCAGTCACTTCTTGAGAGAAAGATAAGGCTTTCTGCTACCATAATAATTTACAGTCTCAGAAAACCTATATAGGGTTGCGGTAAGTCAGAACCAATTCAGATGTCCCTTAATAACAATAATTTTTAAAGTTGATCAAATTAATTTATAGCCATACACCATATTAAGCCCTATAATGAAAAGTCTAATGCTTAGTCCTGGTGTGCTGGGTAGAATAATCACTGGACTGCTAAACACAAGGTCAGCAGTTTAAACCCACCAGGAACTTCTCAGAAACTCTATATGGGATTGCTATAAATCAGATTGAAGTAGTCAAGGACTTCATTCTTCTTGGATCAACCATTAACACTCATGGAAGCAGCAGTCAAGAAATCAAACAACGTATTGCATTAGGCAAATCTCTGCACAAGATCTTTTTAAAGTGTTGAAGAGCAAAGATGTCAGCTTGAGGACTAAGGTGCATCTGTCTCAAGCCATGGTATTTTCAATAACCACATATGCATGTGAAAGCTGGACAGTGAATAAGGAAGACCATGGAAGAATTGATGCTTTTGAATTATGGTGTTGGAGGAGAATATTAAAAGTATCATGGGCTGCCAAAATAATCAACAGATCTGTGTTGGAAGAAATGCAGCCAGAGTGCTCCTTGGAGGCCAGGATGGCCAAGCTCTGTCTCTCATACTTCAGACATGTTGTCAGGAGGGACCAGTCACTGAAGAAGAATATCATGTTTGGTAAGATGGAGGATCAGAGAAAAACAGGAAAACCCCCAGCAAGATGGACTGGCAAAGTGGCAGCATCAACGGGCTCAAGTGTGGCAACAATTGTAAGGTTGGCCCAGGACTGGGCAATATTTCATTCTGTTGTGCATAGGGTCACTATGAGTCAGTACTGACTCGATGGCACCTAACACTAACAACAACATAAGTCAGAACCGGTAACATAGTAATTATGAATTATGCTGCAAACCTCAATGTCAGCACTTCAAAACTACCAGCTGTTCCGTGGGAAAAAGATGCTCCCATAAAGATTTGCAGCCTCAGAAATCTGGAACCGACTCCATGGCACATCAATAACATTGCTTAGTATTGATATAAATTATAATGGCAGACATTTTCCTAACAAGTAGCACTGAAGGAAAAGTTGTTGTTGTTGTTGTCAAGTAGAGGCAAATAAATACTTTCATATAGGTTAAATTTAAGGAAGCATTGATTTCCAAGTAAGCCAAACTTAATTTAATACAATTTTGAGAATTTTTTGAGCTTTTGATTTTACATAATTGCCTGTAGGATAAGCACACACCTGGTAACCATAGGTCAGTAATTCAACTCAGCAGACACTCTGTAAATCCTATATAAGGTCACTATAAGTCAGAATTTACTCGATGGCACACAACAACAACAATATGTGTAATACAACGAACATTTAAGCTTTTCAGCACCAATCATTTCATTGTTACTAGAAAGTTGTTCTCCTTTTTAAATGGCATTATTACCTTGTGAATTACTAATGCTTCACTCTTTTGAGAGGAACACTGATTTGTATAGGCTGATCCACAATTCTTATTTATACAAACCATTTTAAGTTTGAAACCTCAATAGGCCAAAAGACGTGTATAAATAGAAGTAATCAGAATGCTTTTAATGTATTTATCATAGAAACTGCATTTAATAAATATCTTTTATATTGCCCATTATTTTACAAATATTTTGCAAGCTTGAATCATCTCATTTGAATATGTGCCTCTATGCTGGAATGTGTGTAACTTTGCTGTCACCATCAGGTTGCTGTGTGAATTAAATGTTTTTTATTTCAGTATGTTTACATTGTATTCAGTAGCTAAAAATTGAGGAATAAACTATATTGCTATTTTTCTTAAACTGGAGATGTTCTGGATAATGTAATTAAGTATTAACACATTATACTTTGGGCAAGCAATTATTATTTTTTGATTTGCCTGAAGAGGATAATGTGAACATATATCAGCCAAAGAGCCATTTATATATATATATTTTCCTTTAGCAGAAGATTTATTTCTTCATTAAATGTAGAAAGATCATCAATATCCACTACACGGCTTCAATTAACTGAACATTTTGTCAGCCACTGCTATTCTCCAGCTGCCGGATATACCATAGGAAATGATAGAGAACCTGTTTTCTGTGTTCTCATCTTCCTTCTAAATTTTACAAAAAGAAAATAGAGTGACAAGTGAACATTAAAACTAAGACTGTCTTTTAGAGCATCTGTTTTTCTACATACAGCTTGTGAAAATTTAGGTAAAGGAGGAACCAGGGCAAAGATGAAAACATGAAAGTGTTAAAAATATCTCCTTCGCTTACCTCATTACATTCTCAACTAGCTTTGCATGTGTACCTCCTAAAGTTTCAACTTCAACTGAGATGTACAAGGGAAGAATTCAGAAAATATTTTCCTTTGACTAAGATAAAATTATCCAAGGTAGTTATTGGGTCAAACATGAAACAACAGAAAAATTCGTAAATGTAATTCTACATTACAATAAGTCACCTCATTATTCTTGTAATAATTTATTTATTTTAAAAGTAAATATTTTTATTTTAGTATTTATGTATTATTTCCCAAAGTCTTTATTAAATCTAAAGCATCTCAGATAGAAATAGAGCATTAAAATGTGTACTTAATTTAGGTCTATCTTTTAGAGTATGCAAATTATATTGATTTAGGATTGTCCCTGTGATATTATAAAGGTAAAAATATCAATTATGCTTATTGCATTACTTTCATATGTAAGCCTTATGTATGGATTAACATGGACCATCTAAAAGGAGTGTTCTGTTTTTGTATGTTCAAGTTCATTTATTTACCACAGACAAACATGTTTGGTAAAGTGTCACACAATTGACATGTAGCTAGCTATTTTATAATTAACAGTATAAGAGGGTCAAGGACAATACTTATGGTACAATGAGACAAGTACAACAATAGATGTGTGTGCACACATACATAAATAAAAAAATTAGTAACAACTTACCGGAAAAGTTTCATTATTTTTTTAATCATTTTTTTCCATGAATTTTTGAGGCTCCCTCACATGCATACAAGGAGGAGGAAGAGAACATCAGTCATCAGATAAGGGTCAAAACATTTCAGAGAAAAAGTTATTTCAGCTGAGTTTTCAAAAATATAGCTCAGGACACTGTTGTTGCTGTTGTTAAGTTCCTTCGAGTCAGTTCTTGTTCATAGTGACCCTGTATTTCAAGGAGTGACTGGTGGATTTGAACCATCAACATTTTGGTTAGCAGTTCAGTGCTTAGCCTATAGAGTCACACCAAGTATATATACGTAAGTGTAAAGGAACAATAATGAATATTTCAGGATGAAATATCATTTAGAATCAAGATATTAGGATGTTTTCTAGTTTATTCTTACCTTAAATTAGTAATTCCAAGTAAGACCTTACACTATGTGTGTTAGCTAGTAAGGTAAAGTAGGAGTGCATGAAACTGATAATGAAGTCTACATACCAGCAAAAATTGGATTGCATGAGAGAGATTGAGAAGAAAAAACAAGTAAAGAGAGAAAAGATCAGGATAATGCTATGGATTGTTTTTTTTTGTTTTTTTGTTTTTGTAGTACAGTAATGTCGTTAGTTTTAAATAAAGCAGAAAGTAAGTCGCAACTATGAAAATTGAATGTGGTCATTGAAGGATAAAATTTGATTTCACGTCAGAAGTTAGGTTAGATAGAGACTTGAATGTTCAGGCAATGAAGAAATTGAAATGATACATCATCAGGTCTACATGATTTAGGAAAGAAATCACAACAAACTTGAGGCTAGAAACTGAGGTCTTAATGAGTATAAAGAGAAATATACAAATTATGAGATCATCAAGGAACTGAGGAAATTGAAAGACTGGG
Source organism: Chrysochloris asiatica (assembly GCF_000296735.1). NCBI lineage: Eukaryota > Metazoa > Chordata > Mammalia > Afrosoricida > Chrysochloridae > Chrysochloris > Chrysochloris asiatica. The sequence continues at coordinate 10,794,433 of NW_006408591.1, read as the reverse complement.
AGGATTTGATGAAATAGTATACAATTACAGTTTCAGACTTCAAAGGTAAGATGTTGTTGTTAAGTGCCACAGAGTCAATTCTGAACTACAGTGACCCTGTATAGGGTTTCCAAGGAGATACTGGTGAGCTTGAACTGCCACACCAGGACTCCAAAGATAAAATAGTTTTGAATAATTATGCTATCTAAGCATTTTTGGAGTCCTGGTGTGGCTCTGTGGGCTAATGTGCTGATCTGCAAAGTTGTTTGAACCACAAGGTTGGTGGATCAGGCTCAACAGCCATTCCTTGGAAACCCTATACAGGGTTACTGTGGGTTGGAACTGACTCAATGACACTTAACAACAAAAACAAAGCATTCTTGGAGTCCTGATGTGGCACTGTATGTTAATGCACTGGACTGCAAAGTCAGTTTTAACTGTAAGATTGGCAGTTCAAGCTCACCAGTTGAAACTGCTCAGAAACTCTATGTGTTGGAACCAACTTGAAGGCACTTAACAGCAATACCAACAAGGCATTCTTACCATGGACTGAGCAACAGCAGTAAATGAAATAAAAGTCTTTTAAGAAGAGAACATCATAGAGTTAGATACATGGTCACTTGGCTGACGACTATAGCTAACAACTTTTTAAAACAACATAAAATACAACTATACACAGGGATCTCACTAAATAAAACACACAGAAATCAAAATGACTATATAGTGGAAAGAGACTGGAAAAGCTCCAGATTATCCATCAAAACAAGGTTAGGGGCAGACTGTGGAACAGATTATGAATTGATCAAAAACAAGTTCAAGTTGAAGCAGATGACGATTAAAACAAATGTAACTTTGAACATATCACACCTGAATTTAGAGATCATCTCAAGAACAGATTTGATGAATTATACACTAATCACCTAACATGAAAAGAATATCATAGAGGAAGAAAACAAAAGGTCATTAAAAAGACAAGAAAGAAGAAAAAGACCAAAATCAATGTCAGAAGAGACTCTGAAATTTGCTCTCCAGCATAAAGTTGCTAAAGCAAATGGAAAAAATGAAAAAGTACAATAACTGAATAGAAAATTCCATAGGGCAGCTCAAGAAGATAAAGTAAAATATTATAATGTAATGTACAAAGATCTGGAGTTAGAAAACTGAGAGGGAAGAACACATTAAGCACTTCTTAAGCTGAGTGAACTGACAAAACCATTCAAGTCTTGAATCAAAAATGAAGGATTCTATGGGCAAAATATTGAATGAAGTAGAAATCATCAAAAGTAGATGGAAGAAATACAGAGTCACTGTGCAAAAAGAAATGGTCACTGTTTAACAATTTAAGAGATAGTATATAATCAAGAGTCAACAATAATGAATGAAGTAGTCTAAGGTGCACTGAAGGCACTGGCAAAGAACAAGACTCTAGGAAATGGTGGAACACAAATTGAACTTTTTCAACAAACTGATTCAGCACTGGAGACACTCATTCAACTATGCAAAGAAATTTGGAAGACAGCTACTTGGCCAACTCATTGGAAGAGATCCATATGGTTGCCCATTCCCAAGATAGATAATCCAATGTAATGCGAAATCATTGAACAATATCAGTAATCTCACATACAAATAGAATGCTGCTAAAGATAGTTTTTTGGAAGAAGTGCAGCCAGAGTGCTCCTTGGAGGCCAAGATGGCTAAGCTTCGTCTCTCATACTTTGGACATATTGTCCGGAGGGAACAGTCACTGGAGAAGGATGTCATGCTGGGTAAGGTGAAGGGTCAGAGAAAGAGAGGAAGACCCCTAACGAGATGGATTGGCTAGGTGACATCTTTGATGGACTCAAGTGTGACAGTGGTAGTGAAGTTGGCCCAGGATCGGACATTGTTTCGTTCTGCTGTGCATGGGGTCGCTATGAGTCGGTTCCGACTCGATGGCACCTGACAACAACAACAACAACAAAGATAGTTTTAAAATGGTTGCAATGGAACACAGGGAACTGCAGACAATCAAGTCATATTTAGAGGAAGATGTGAAACAAGGTATGTAATTACTGACATCAGGGAGCTCTTGACTGAAAGTAGAGAATACGAGAAAGATTTTTACCTGTGTTTTATTGTGTGGATTATGACAAGCTATGAACAATTTTGCAGAGAATGAGTATATCAGATCACTTAATTGCGCTCTTGAGGAACTTATACCACAAGAAGCAGTTGTTCCAACAGAACAAAAGTACACTGTATGTTTTAAACTGAGGAAAGGTGATCTTTCACCATAGTTATTCAATCTGTATGCTGAACAAATATTTTGAGAAACTGGATTATATGAAGAAAAATGTGCCATCAAAGTTATAGGAAGAATCATTTACAACCTGTGATATGCAGATGATACAACCATGCTTGCTGAAAGAGAAGAGGACTTAAAATACTTACAAGGATCAAAGATGATAGCCTTGATATTGTTTGCTTCTCTATATAAAGAAAACAAAAATCCTCCTCACCACTGGTTCAATAAACAACATCAAGATAAATGGAAAAATGATTGAAGTTGTCAAAGACTTCATTTTCCTCGAATTAACCATCAACACTCATGAAAATAGCAGTCAAGAATCAAATGACACGTTGCCTTAGGAAAATCTGCTGCACAAGACTTCTTTAAAATGTTCAAGAGCACAGATGTCAGTTTGTGGATTAAGGAGTGCCTGTCCCAAGTCATGGTATTTTCAATATCCTCAAATATTTTTGAAAACTGGAAAAGTAATAAATAAGCCTTTAGAAGAATTGATGTATTTGAGTTATGGTGTTGGAGAGGAGTATTAAAAGTACCATGGACAGCCAAAAAAACAAACAAATCTGTGTTGCAAAAAGTACAGCCAGTATGCTTCTTGAATTCCAGGATGTCTAGACTTCGTCTCTCATACTTCAGACATATTATCAGGAGGAATCAATCCCTGAAGAATGACATCATGATTGGAAAAATGGAGGGTCCAATGGTATGTATTAACACAGTGGCAGCATCTATGGACTCAAGTGTAGCAACAATTGTGAGGTTGGTGCAAGACTTAGCAGTTTCATTCTGTTGCACATAAGGTCCATATAAGTTGGTACCAACAAGACAATACCCAACAACAACAAAAAGAGAGCTGACAACATTTGGAGTGGGAAGGGAGACTGATGCCAGAACCAATTCACAAAACATTGAGGTCTCAAGGAGGGTGAGAAAAGAGACAAATCATGTGTCTTGGGATTCAGTGAGGATGGCTAGCTCAAGAATGTGTGAAAACCTTCGTTTAGAAGAAGAAATAGGTAATTAATTAAAGTAAATTCCACATACTGGTTCAAAAATATGCAGAATGTTTCCAAGAAGTACTGCACTGAACCCCAAGGTAGATTTGAACTTCAAGGTCGACAGTTTAAACTCACTAGTCACTTCTTAGAAACACTATACAGGATCTCTGTGAGTCAGAACTGACTTTATGGCACTTAACAAGAAGCAAAGGATATAGTCTTTCTTTTCTTTTTTTTTTTTTTTGTTACTCTTCATAAGCACGTGGCTTTGATAGCCTACCCTCATAACAATCTGAGCAACATTCAAAGTACTGAAAACAATAATAATTGTACTTGTGATTATAATAGAATGGAGCACTGTACTTTTTAAAGATTTTATTTGTATCAGAGTTATTGGATAATTATTTACTGCACCCTTCCTCATTATATTCATGCTCACAATTCTCCAGTGATTATTCCCATTAGGTGACACACACAAAAAAATTTGTATATATTTCTTGACAAAATGTTTATGTTTACTAACTAGTTACTTACTTGCATTCTCAGTAAACAAGATATGTAGACCTTAAACATGTTTATTCTAGCCTTAATGATGATCTAATTCAAGTATCTCTAGTGACCAAATTAATAAGAAATACAGGGATGCTCTTACTTCAATTTATGTTGTGTATATAGAAACAAAAAAGGTGAACAAATCTAACCGATTAGTTAAAAAGTCTGGATATCAAAAATCATGTGTATAAAAAGAAAAAGGTAAAGGATAATAGTGCTAAAGAAGTATTTCATATTCCTTTATTTATGACTTGAGCTTCCAATTTAGTTCATTTTAATCCTTCTCACGTTTTTGTTTCCTGATGGTGCTTCAACTTGCGTTTTCAGAATCTAAAATTACAACACTAGGGACAGCATCGAAACTTTTTACACTCAGAGTGACTGTTGTAACGAGCAAAGCTACAGGTTCAGTCACTGTTTCAGAAAAAGGATCAATATTTGTATCTTGTCCAAAGTCTGCAATCTTTCCTTGACAATAACTTCCACCACTCCCTTGAGGAATAACTGTAAATGTCTGCAATTTTCTATCTAAAGTACTCTTTACTCTCTCACAACCCATTGTCTTGGTGAACTGCTTTCCTTTTTCACTTTAGTCTGCCCTCATTATTTCCTCATAGAATTTGACATTAGCACTGTTATTGGATAGGAGACTTGCAATTGGGAGAAGTTGATCTCAAAGAGGTCAGATGGTCAAACTGGTACTAGGACTTTTAAAATATATTTCCTATATACAGAATTAATCATTTCAGACATAGAACTAGTCACCAAGTCCCAAATGTTATTTTGAGATTAACATTTTATTAGTTTTCTTGAAAAATGTCCATTTTACCAAGCTAAACCTTAGCTGAAGTAACCAATCTTGCCAGTCAATTAGCAGATCGCATAAGTAAAACCTAGTACTGAGTGCCTTTGAGAAAGCTGGAGTCCATAAAAATGGTGGCTACCGCTTTATGGCTTTTTTCATGTCATGAAAGATAAATCTCAAAGATGTGCTTCTTCCATAGATTCAGTAATATATATATTTTTCTTTTTTTAAAGTCTTTACTGTGAATTAAGTGAAAGTTTACAGGGCAGATCATCAGTTTTACATACTACAAATTATATACTTTGTTTCATTATAATGATTATAATCCCCTCCCTATACCATCAGTTAACAGAATTACTCTCTATTCATTTTAGCTTTTTTTTT
>NW_006408591.1:10785199-10786740 GCF_000296735.1 Chrysochloris asiatica | reverse complement strand
GGAAAAAAAGAGTGATCTGATACAATTTGATGAAATTGACCTACACCTATGGATGTAATGACTCAAAAGAGGGAACAAATCCTTACAGCAAGAAACATTCCCACCCCCTCCACACACAGAGTAGACAGAGATGGGCAAATTGGACATTGGATACCCAAATGAGTGGGGGTGGGAGGTGGGTGGGTACTACATAGGCAAGAAGTGACTGGCTTACAAGCTTTCAAGAGGGAACCTAGATTCTGCCACCTCCCACAAATCTCTCAGTTAGTTTCTGAAGCTTCAGGACCTCACCATGGCTTCTGCTGGTCTTCAGATCCTGGGAATTATCCTGACAACCCTCAGCTGGATGAATGCCCTGGTCTCCTGTGCCCTGCCCATGTGGAAGGTGACCACCTTCATTGGCAGCACCATATGGTGGTCCAGGTGATGTGGGAGGGGCTGTGGATGTCCTGTGTGGTGCAGAGCACGGGACAGATGCAGTGCAAGGTGTACGACTCGCTGCTGGCCCTGCCCCAGGACCTGCAGGCTGCCTGTGCTCTCTGTGTTGTCACGCTGCTGCCAGCCCTAATTGGTCTGCTGGTGTACATCGCGGGCGCCAAGTGTACTACCTGTGTGGAAGACAAGGACTTCAAGGCACACCTGGTACTCACCTCCGGCATCATCTTCATCATCTCTGGGGTCCTGACCCTGATCCCAATCTGCTGGACAGCCACTACCATCATCTGTGACTTGTACAACTCCCTGGTACTCGAGGCTCAAAAGAGGGAGTTGGGGACCTCCCTCTACCTGGGCTGGACTGCCTCAGGTCTTTTGTTATTGGGCAGGGGGCTACTGTGCTGCACATGCCCCTCTGGGAGGTCACAGGCCTCCAACCATTACGTGGCCCATAATTCAGCATCTGCCCCACAGAGCACCTCTCGGGGGCCCTCTGAGTACCCCACCAAGAATTATGTCTGATGGGAGTAGGGAGTAGCAACTCCTTACCCACAGAGCCTCCCCCTGCCTCCCCCACTTCCCACCTGGAACTGGAACCAACCCACAGGCAATGATACCTGGCTGCTCTGGGGGTAGGTTTGATCTTGTGTTTTATGTTTTGGGGGCATTTTTGTAATCTATTTAGATACCAGTCACAGCGGCCTTGCCCACCCTGGTCTCTGCTGCTGGTCTGTCTTTCTCACCTTTGGATGAAACAGCCAGAGATAGTGGTTTCCTGTGCCGTGCTGTACTCGCAAACCAGGAGCTGGGGACCCAGTGTGGAGAGCTGCCACTGCTGTGAAGGAACCTCTTGAGCTTGCAAGAGCACCCCATCTCCTCATGCCTCTGGACCTGCCCTCCACGGGCTTTTAAGTCCACTTCTAGAAGATCAACAGAAGTTACCAAAGATACCTACCCCATTTCCAAGGTTTCTGACCTGTGGCTGCTACCATGTCCCTTCCCAAGTCCTAGCTGTGCTGTAGACCCCAACTCACACCTCCCAGCCTCCACACACTTCTGCCTATGCCTGCCCTGTGTTCACATTTTTACTAAGTAAAGTGTGTTTT
>NW_006408591.1:10777413-10785099 GCF_000296735.1 Chrysochloris asiatica | reverse complement strand
CTCCTGGCCACCAGCTCTCAGGCCCTCTCTTCCCATGAATCTACAGTCCTCAGCTGCCCCCTCTCTCCATGTCCCTATCTTTACCTCCATGTCTGGTATCTCTGCTTTCTCTGGATAAGGTCCTGAATTCCACTTGTGGTCTTCTCCCTTGATGGTCCTAGGGTCCTCTATTTATGAACTGTAGACTCAGTAATATTTTAACTATGTATATATTTTGTTTGATCTTTTTATTTGAACTAGCAAAGAAGTTGAAATAATAAATGTAGAAGACAGAATGTAGTAACTACATAACCATGATTAGGAGAAAGAATCCTCAGGTTCTAACTCTACTCTTTCTCTACATGCTTTGTTTAATCTTGAGCAAGTTAATTTAACTGTGTTTCTTTATTTCCTCATTTGTAAAATTTGTGGTACAAAGCATACATTTCAGTTTTCTTTCAATTGTATAATTCAAATAAAAATTTACAGATTATTACTATGATGTTAGGTTATTGTTCTTTAGTGCCATCAAGTGTTTCCAACTCACAGCGACCCTGTGTACAACAGAATGAACCATCATGCAGTCTGTGCCACCCTTACTGTGGCTGCTACTCTTGAGTCTATGGTTGCTTCCACTGTGCTAATCCATCATTGCTGTCTGCCTCTCTTGCACTGTGCCTACACTTAACCAGGAGTTCTGGTGTGGTACTGTGGGTTAATGTGCTGGACAGCAAAGTTAGTTTGAACCACAAGGTTGGTGGTTCAAGCTCACCAGTCACTCCGGACACCCTAGACAGGGTCGCTATGGGTCAGAACTTACTCAACAGCACTTAACAACAACAACACACTTTACCAAGCATGATGTTCTTCTCCAGAGACTGCTCCCTCCAAATAATATGTTCAAGTATGAGAGACAAGTCTGGCCATCTTGGCTTCTAAGGAGCATCCTGGTTGTCCTTCTTTCAACACAGATTTCTTGGTTCTTTTAGCAGTCCATGATACTTTTAATATTGTCCTGCAACACCATAACTGAAAGGCTTCTATTCTTCTATTGTCTTCCATATTTGTTGCCCAATTTCCACATGCATATGAGGCTACTGAAAATAGCTTGGGTCAGGCATACCTTAGTCCTCAAATTGACATTGCTCAAGAGAAATACTGCATAGGACCACTACTGCAAAAGACTAAGAGAAAGAACCCATAATAAAGGAGGGTGGGGGGGAATTCTTTGTTGATTGCTGGGATGTTGGGGGTGGGTGAAGGGAAGGAGGGGAAGGTGGAGCACAGGGCAGGGATTAGACACAGGATAGTTTGGGTGTTGTGGAGGGAAGGCAATATACAAGAAGGGAGAGGGGAATGGAAAACAAAACAAAACAAAAAAAACACAGGTAAATATCTTTCTGGTAGTCTCTACTTTTAGCCAAGATCCATCTGATGTACTCAACAATATCCCTTTTTCCAAGTCCTTGTCGGAATCTTGCTTGAACATCTCTTAGTTCCCTGCCAATGTGCAAGTGCAGCCATTTTAAAACTATCTTTAGCAAAATTTTACTTTCATATGAGATTAAAGATATTGTCCTATGATTTCCACATTCTGTTGCATCATCTCTCTTTGGAATGGTCACAAATATGGATCTCTTCCAATCAGTTGACCAAGTAGCTCTCTTCCAAATTTCTTGGCATAGATGAGTGTGTGCCTCCAGTGCTGCATCAGTTTGTGGAAATATTTCAATTTGTATTAATCCATTCCCAGACCCTTACTTTTTGCCAATGTTTTCAGTGCTCCTTGGACTTCTTCCTTTTGTATCATGGGCTCTTGATCTTATGCTGACTCTTGAAAAGCTTGAATATTGATTATTTCTTTTTGGAACACTGACTCCATGTTTTCCTTTTATTTACTTTTGATACTTTCTGCATCATTCAATATTTTTTCCAAAAGAATCCTAAAATACTGCAATTCGAGGCTTGTGTTTTACACTCAATTCTTTCAAATTGAGAAATGTTGAGTGTGTTCTTCCTTTAGGGTTTTCTCACTCCAAATCTTTGTGCATTTCATATTAATATTTAACTTTGTCTTCATGAACTGCCCTTTGAAATTTTCTGCTCACTTCTTTTACCTCCTTACTCCACTTTCTTTAGCATCTCTACACTGGAGAGCAAGTTTCAGTCTCTTCTGATATACATTTTGGTCTTTTCTTTCTTTCTTTTCTTCTTAATGATCTTTTGTTTTATTCCTGTATAATGTTCTTAATGCCATCCCAATACTCGTCTGGTTTTAGGTTATTAGCATCTAATGCAACAACTCTGTTCTTGAGATGACCTCTAAACATAGATGGGATATGTTAAAGGTCATATTTTGGCCAGTCTAAAAGTTCATCTTCTAGCATGATATCTGACAATATTCTGGTAATATTCATCATGTTTCAATATTCAATATTCTGGTGCTATCTGACAATATTTCCCAGTTTATAAGGTTTTCACTGACTATACATTCAAAAGTATTCTGCCTCTTCTTATTCCATGTTTTTCTTAGTTTGGAAGCTTTGCTGAATCCTGTCCACCATGGCTGACCCTGCCAGCATTCAAAATATCAGTAACATAGCTTCTAGAAGCACAGCAACACACAAGGCATCTCAGTGTGACAAACTGACAGATGAATGGTGGATGACGCTAACTACCTTTGATAAATAATCCTCTGTAATCAGTGATTATTGTATGGCTAATGTCACCCAGTGCAGTAACTCTTGGTTTCACGCCACTAGACCTCCTCCTGTCCTAGACCATACAAAACCCTTAGTAATGATTACAATCAATATTAACCATAGAATATATAATATAGTTATAAATTGATTGAATGTTACTCGTTTTGATCATATGAGTATTAACAAAAAATTTCTTTGTTAGATCTTTCTAAAATTATCATATAGTTAAAAGGTTGCCAGTAACTAAACAGATGACTTTTTAAAAAGTTTTCTCCTTCTTTTCTTTTAATTACTACTTCAGTCTCAAAAACATACTGATTTAGGTTCAAAACTGCTACTACCACAATATTGAAGCTTAAACAGCAGAAAATTTTACAAAAACAGTGACTATAAAACACCAGGTGAGACAAAAACAACAGCAGGTGGTTGTCTCCAATGCAGACAAAAACATGTGATGTGAAGCATCATTGTAATAGGGTAATAATGACATCTCTGACAATAGAAGTTTCAAAAAGCAAATTACCATAGAGCTTTTAATCTTTTAGGAATAGTAATACATGTAAGATGACCTACAAAATATTTTTGTTGTTGTTAACTACCTACAGGGATCTTCTCCACTATCCACACTGTATTTCTGTTGAAACACTGCAGAAAAAAATTTATAGACGATTTAATGTCATTCCCTCTGATGGTGTCAACTATTGCAGTCCACACTCCCACATACACTTAGTGACGCCATTGTCTGTAATTTCCTATCAAGACCTGTTTCCAAATCTTTTACTCTAAATATTTTTCTAAGGTATATCAAACTCTAAGCATCTAAAGAGTATAACAAAAGTGACTGAGAAGTACACTTAACTTTTCTTATATGAGACTCATCTTTTCACAGACATCTTGTCAAACCATATGTACAAAAACCCACAGCATAAATCTTTTCTCTCTCTCTCTTTTTTTTTTTTTTCTTAAAATGGCAGCTTCATGTACATTGAAGAGTTCAAACTTTTCCCCTGTATTGTCAGTGTTCAACTTCTAAGGAAACATCTCTTGAATATCTAATCATTCAAGATTAAAATTAACAAACTATTTTAGATATCATCCCCATTGTTACTAGATTTTCAGATACGTATCACAACATCAAACTTTCTATTAAAAATGTACATAAATCTTCAAATTAGTTTATTTTTAATTGAGTGGAACCAGAATAACTTATATATAGATGGTTAAAATAAAAGTGTGGAAAAGAAAATATATTAATTTGAATTTTTATTAATCTCCACTACTCAACAACTAAGGAGCTCTGGTATTTTAGTGGTTATGAGTCAGGCTGCTACTCCATGCTAGGCAGTTTGAAACTGCCAGTGGTTCCATGAAGGAAAGATGATGCTTTCTGCTTCCATAAAGAAATACAGAGTTGCTATGAGTCAGCACGAACTCCATAGCACATAACCACTACCACCAACATTCAACAACTAATTATCAAAGACCAGAAGAATTGTGGGATGACATCAAGAACATCATACAAGAATAAAAGATAGACAGAAAGAAAAGACAAAAAATGGATGTGAGAAGAGATTCTGAAACTTGTTCTTGAGTGTAAAGAAGCTAATGCAATCAGAAGCAATAAGGAAATAAAAAACTGAACAGAAATTTTCAAAGGCAGCAGGAAATAAAATAAAAGCAATACAATGAAATATTCAAAGATTTGAAGTTAGAAAACAAAAAGGGAAAAATATTCTCAGCATTTCTCAAGCTGAAAGAACTAAAGAAAAATTCAAAACTTGACTAGAAATGTTGAAGGATTCTATGGGAAAAATATTGAATCATGCATTAAGTACCAGAAGAAGATGGAAGGAATACCCAGAGTCACTATGTCAAAAAGAAATGGTGTATCTACAAACATTTAAAGAGGTAACGTGATCAAAAATTGATTGCACTGCAAGAAGTTCAAGCTGCATTGAAGGCATTAGTAAAAAAGAAGGCTTCAGACTTCTGACACTTCCCTGACCAGGCAGCACATGTAGGCAGTCTCGGGAGAAAGCGGGGGGTGGTATCGCACAAAGGAGGGCCCCGCCTAGTAGACAGACAGCCTTTGAGCAAACATAAGACTTTAGGCTTCAAAATTCTGACCTTGCTTTTTTAAAAGATCAAACTGCTGAGGAATTACAGGCATTTTGAGCTTTCTCCCGCCTGCTCTCGGCTCCCACTCCGGCAACTGCCTCCACCCCCTGCAGAGCTTAGAGTGAGGGGGCTGGAGCAAACCTGTTCAGAAAGCAGGCACTTCCAGAGGAGAAGAACAGCAAAGCTGCAGAAGCTAACATAGCCCTTCCCAAAGGGGACTCCTTGCCATAGTAAGCGATATCAGCGTGGATATCAGGCAATTCAGGGTGCCCACGGTACAGAGAGAGGCATTTTTGACGTCATCAGACAGACACCACCTGCCTGCAGACACTACCCACTCCCCCACCCCCGCCTTCCACTGCCTCAACCTAGGCCAGGCCTCTGCTCAGCCTCCGTGGAGGCTCAGGCCCACCCAAGGCCTAGGCCCACCCAAGGCCTAGGCCCACACACTGAGGCCCAGGCAAGCCCTCCGGCACAGGCCCGCCCAAGCTGAGATGCTGATGTGTCTCCCCATTTTGGGTTGCTTTTTACCACCAGTAGCAGAGGAGTCCTGCTGTAGCTCTGTGGGTTAATGTGCTAGACTGCAAAGCCTTTTGAACTGCAAGGTCGGTGGTTCCAGTTCACCAGCTGCCCCTTGGAAACCCTATACTGGGTCGCTGTGGGTCAGAGTCGACTCCACAGCACGTAACAACAAGGAGAGGAGAGCAGAAGGGACTGAAAGAGAGTTAGGACATTAAAGACTTACTTATATTCAGCTACAGATTTTTTCTTTTTTTTCTCTCTCTCTTTTTTCTTCTTTTTCTTCTGCCCCTCCCCTCTCTTTTATTTTGTGATTACAAACTGCCATATTCAATCTTGTTTTTTCTTGTGCTGCATTTTTTTTTTTTATTTTCTCTTTTTCCTCTTTCTCTCATTATCATTTTTGTTTTTGATTTTGATTTTGGGTTTGTTTTCCACCCGACTGGTGTTATTTGACAGTTACATAGTCTCCTTTCTGCTTTTGGAGGACTCTTTGTCTCCATACATTACACAACAAGAGTCAGCAACTGCTGCCAAATAGCCAAGCTGCAATAACACTTTATAAAACACCAAAACCCAGGCAAGAACCAATACCAGCTGCCATATACCAGGGAAACAGGCAACACCTGTGAAAGGTACTCTGAGTTAAGCAATAAGAAGAGTGAAAACGGAAGCCCACAACCTGATCACATCTTCCTGGGAGCAATCAGAAAACATAAAAATTAACAAAACACATACTCAATTAAGCATTAGGGCCAAAGATAAACATTAAATATGTCCAAGAAGCAAAAGCAGATGACCATATCAGCACATGTCCAGAAACAAGATAAAATATCTGAGACAAATGAACTAGAAGTAGACCTGGACTCCATGCTGGAAGGAAGTAGGCCTTGGAAATGCCTAAGAAATAATTCAGAAAAATGATTATAAAATGTTTCAAAACACTTTACAATGGAGCTGAGAAAAATAAGGAAGAAGTCAGGAAAGCACTAAAGGAGCAATCAAACAAGATATATACAGCATTGGTAACAATCCAAAACCTACAGAAAGAGGTCCAAACGATCAATAACAAAATAACAGAAATAGAGAGCACTCTGAAAGGGCAGAGGAGTAGAATAGATGAAATGGAAGGAAGAAACAGTGAGCTGGAAGACAAGTCTCTCAATACCACTAAGATAGAAGAACAAACACAAAAAAGGATAAAAAATTCAGAGAAAGGTCTAAGATTCATGTTGGACAACATGAAGAGGAATAACCTAAGAATCATTGGCATTCCAGAAAAAGAAGAATCACACAAGTCCACAGAGGAAATACTCGAAGAACTACTGGAAGAAAATTTATGGGACATCCTTAAAAGTGAACAGATAAACATACAAGAAGCTCAATGAACTCCAGGAAAGGTAGACCCCCAAAAGAAAATCATCAAGACATATCATAGTCAAGCTCTCCAAACTCAAAGATAAGGAGACGCTTCTGAAAGCAGCAAGAGAAAACAGAAGGTTCACATACAAAGACAAGCAAGTCAGACTAAGCTCAGATCTCTCAGCAGGAACCATGCAAGTGAGAAGGCAATGGGGAAACATACATAAAACCCTGATAGAAAAAAAAAATGCCAACCAAGAATCCTTTATCCAGCAAAGCTATCAATCAAATATGATGGTGTAATCAAGACATTCCAGGATAAACAGAAGCTATGGGACTTAACCAAAACCAACCCTGTGTTACAAAACATTCTAAAGGGAGTTCTGTGGACTGAGAACCAACAAGAACAGACAACAACCAGAGATTGACATAGGTGGCAGCACCTCCCTGAATTAAGTCAACAGAAAGAAGAGTTGTTAGCAAAACAAAACTATAAGAACAAACTCAGAGACTCTGGCAAGTCAGTCTATGACCAAAACAAGTACAATGTAAAAGAAGGTAAACATGTAGGAAAAGAGATCAAGATAGTGAGACAGTCAGGTCGATTACAGGATAAAATAGACTGCACTAAATGGAAAGAAAAGTTAATGGACTATAAGGCAATCTCAAAGAAAATTAACACTTCACAACATACCAAGAGAAAGAATCCAAGAAGAACATGGAAACTTTAAAACTAGGAGGAAACTCACAAGAAAGAACACAAAAATCATGAATTTAACAAAGAAAGAAAAACAGAACAAAGTAGCAACACCACAAAAAAACAAATACAATGACAACAATTAATCAATACCTATCGATAATTATACTGAATGTAAATGTATTAAATTCACCTGTTAAGAGACGGAGGATGGCAGAATGGATAAGAAAACAAGATCCTTCAATATGCTGTCTGCAAGAGACGCATCTCACACACAGAGACAAAAACAGATTAAAAGTCAAGGGATGG
>NW_006408591.1:10733100-10777313 GCF_000296735.1 Chrysochloris asiatica | reverse complement strand
CAGAAATTGATAGAATACAATTTAAAATATTTCAATCAACTGAGAAAGCACTGGAGACACTCAATCACCTATGCCAAGACATTTGGACAACCACATGTCTGTCAGTTTGTCATACTGTGGTGTCTTGTGAGTTGCTGTAATTCTGGAAGCTATACCACCAGTATTTTAAATACCAGCAGGGTCACCCATGGTTTTAGATGAGCTTCCAGACAAAGACAGACTAGAAAGAAAGAATTACAAAATACTTCTGCATATTTAGTCATTGAAATCTTATGAATAGCAGAGAATAAATGTCACATATAGTGTCAGAAAATGAGACCTTCAAGGTGAAAGGCACTCAAAATGTGACTAGGGAAGAGCTGCCTCCTCAGAGTAGAGTTTCTATTGTCGAGGTCCTATGTCAGGGTCCAGCCTTGACAGGGAAGTGTGGGTGTCACGAAGAAGGGAGATCTGGTGGCAAAAGGGATAGAGAAAGAGAGAGGCGAAATACATACAAAAAAGACAGACACATAGATATGATGCAAGCTGGCAGGTAGGCAGATCTGAAAGCATATTGCCTAGCATTGCACGCAGAACTCACTCTACCTCAGTCTTTTATTCTCTTTTTTAGGGAGGGATTGGTTACAAAGGAAGGATGTAATTCAAAAAGGGAGGATGTGATTCTTTAGATAAGATAGGATACAGAACTGAAATGTGATTAATCATTCAAAACAGGACATAATGATTCACAGGAACAACTTTTAAGATATTTTCATGGTTTTCTTAATAATCTAACATTTTTATTTTTACAGAAAAAAGGTTCAATGAAGCTGTTATATATTAACTTTTAGGCTTAAATGATCTAGAGCAGCAACGTGAGGTTTCTTAAGGATACTTAACATAAAGCAAGGTTCCTGAAAGGAGCCAAGCTGTCTCTGTACACTTTGCAAACTTTTGTTTCTGAGCAAGATCTCAGGCACTGGGCTTCATTTATCTATACCTAAAATGCTACATTGTGCTTAATTATCACATTCCTATACACTTTCAGGAGGAAGGAGAGCATCTGGGTTAAACTGATTATATCCAGAGGCGGTTTAATGGGGCTGCCACTTTTATCCTCTAATCCAACATTCCCAGAATTTACCATTCCACTTTATTTACAAACCTTGGGTAGTTTTTCTCTAAAAACCTATTCTCATATTCCCAATATACCTGTTCCTGGCCTTTCTAAGTTATCTAAGGAAACTTTTACTGCCTTGGCTGTAAAAAGGGGTTTCAAACCCATTATTGTTCATGGATATCAAACATAATTGAATAATCAAATAAGGAGCGGTTCTGACTTCATCCCAGGTGGTTATCGCTTGATAACCAGAAAGATTTGTTCCTAGGACTCCACGCACTGCCAACACAGTGAAGGCATTAAGAGAGGCATTGTAAAAGAAACCATTTTCTCAGAAGCTACAATTACTGGAGTTAGAAGCATAGAATGAACAATATTAGGACCAAAGAAAATTATACAGAGGTAGCCAACCAGTGAGTTCGCAAAAACCAATGAACCTGGGACATCAGGAAGTTGCTTCCTTGGCCCTCAGCGTCCATGGCTCGCAGTCCTGAGGAGGGCCTTGGAATTGGATTTTCGTCCATGTCACAGGGCCACAACGTCTCAGTACTTGCATATGTCCCCAACAGACTGTGATGATGGAAATGGAGTAAAGCCCATGACAGTAAAGCCCTCAGGACCTTCATTTGCTGATGGGGCACAACTCAAAATGAAGAGAAACAGCTGTAAACATCCATGAATAATTGTTACATGGAATGTACAAAGTATGAATGTAGGAAAATTGGAAATTGTCAAAAATGAAATGGAATGCATAAACATCGATATCTTAGGCATTAGTGAGCTGAAATGGACTGGTACTGGCCATTTTGAATCTGACAAACACATGATTTACTATCCTGGTAGGGACAAATTGAAGAGGAATGGTGTTGCATTCATCATCAAAAAGAGTGTAACCAGACCAGTCATGAGGTACAATGCTGTCTGTTATAGGATAATATCCATGCGCCTACAGGGAAGTCCAGTTAATACCACAATTATTCAAATGTATGCACCAATCACTAAAGCCAGTTAGGATGAAATAGAAGAATTCTACCAAATTCTTCAATCTGAAATTGATCAAGCATGCACTCAAGATGTATTGATCATTATTGATGATTGGAATGCAAACATTGGGAGCTAAGAGGAAGCATCAGTAGTTGGAAAATATGGCCTTGGTGATAGAAATGATGCTGGAGATCGCATGATAGAATTCTGCAAAATCAATGATTTGTTCATTGCAAATGTCTTCTTTAGACAGCATTAAAGATGACTATGCACATGGATCTGACCAGATGAAATACAAAGAAATCAAACTGACTATATCTGCGGAAAGAGATGATGGAAAAGATCCATATCATCAGTCAAAGCAAGGCCTGGGGCAGATTGTGGAACAGACCATCAATTGCTCATATACAAATTCAAACTGAAGCTGAAGAACATAAAAACAAGACCATGAGAGCCAAAATATGACCTTGAATATATCCAACCTGAATTTAGAGATCATCTGAAGAACAGATTTGATACATTAAACACTAAAGACCGAAGACCAGAATAGTTGTGGGATGACATCAAGAACATCATACATGAAGAAAGGAAAAACTCATTGAGAAGACAAGAAAGAAGGAAAGGTCAAAATGGATGTCAGAAGAGGCACTGAAACTTGCTCTCAAGCATAGAGATGCTAAAGCAAATGGAAGAAATGAGGAGGTCCAAGAACTGAGCTGAAAATTTCAAAGATCAGCTCAAGAAGATGAAGCCATTTATTACAACAAAATGTGCAAAGATCTGGAATCAGAAAACCAAAAAGGAAGAAAACTCTCAGTCTTTCTCAAGCTAGGGGAACTGAGAAAAAATTCAAACCTCAAGTTTCATTATTGAAGGATTCTCTGGGCAAATTATTGAATGATGCAGAAAGTATAAAAATAAGATGGAGGGAATACATAGAGTCACTGTACCAAAAGGGTATTTTTGATATTCAACCATTTCAAGAGGTGGCATATTATCAAGAGCCAATGATACTGAAGGAAGGAGTCCAAAGTGCATTGAAGGAATTGGAAATGAAAAAGGTACCAGAAACTGATGGAATAAAAATTGAAATTTTTCAAGAAAGTGAGGCGGCACAGGAGGTACTCACTCATCTCTGCCAAGAAATTTGGAAGACAACTATCTTGCTGATTGATTGGATGAGATACATATTTGTGCCCATTCCAAAGAGAGGTAACGCAAAGGAATGCAGAAATCATTGTACAATCTCTTTGATATCCCATATGAGTAACCTTTTCTTAAAGTAATACAGAAATATCTACAAGCATACATTGACAACTTCCAGAGTTTCAAGACAGATTCAGAAGTGGCCATGGTTCAAGTAATATCATTTCTGATGTCTGATGGATCCTGATTGAAAGCAGAGAATATCAGAAAGATGCTTACCTGTGCTTTATTGACTATGCTGAGGCTTTCGATTGTGTGGATCATGACAAGCTATGGACAACATTGCAAAGTATGAGTATTCCATAATACTTAATTGTACTCACGAGGAATGTGTACATGGATCAAAAGGCAGTTGTTTGAACAGAATATGGGAACACTGAATGGTTTAAAATTAAGAAATGTGTGCAACAGGGTTGTATTCTTTCACCATACTTATTCAACCTGTATGCTGAGCAAATAATCCAAGAAGCTTGGTTAATGGCATCATTAACAACCGGTGATATGCAAATGATATAACTTTGCTTGCTAAAAGTAAAGAAGACAAAATATTTAGTGATGAAGATCAAAGAGCACAGCCTACGGTATGGATTGCATCTCAATGTAAAGAAAACAAAAATCCTCACCACTGGACCAATAAACAACATTCTTATCAATGGAGAAAAGATTGAAGTTGTCAAGGACTTCATTCTTGGATCAACTACCAACACTCCTGGAAGCAGCAGTCAAGAAATAAAACAATGTATTGCATTAGGCAAATCTGCGACACAAGAACTTTTTAAAGTGTTGAAGAGCAAAGATGTCAGTCAGCTTGAGGACTAAAGTGCATCTAATTCAAGCCATGGTATTTTCAATAATCTCATATGCATGTGAAAGCTGGACAGTGAATAAGGAAGACAGTAGAAGAATTGATGCTTTTGTGTTATGGTGTTGGAGGAGAATTTTGAAAGTGCCATGGGCTGCCAAAAGAACCAAAGGATCTGTGTTGGAAGAAGTGCAGCCAGAGTGCTCCTTGGAGGCCAAGATGGTCCAACTTCATCTCTCAAACTTCAGTCTTATTGTCAGGAGGGACCAGTCACTGGAGAAGGATATCATGTTTGGTAAGTTGGAGGGCCAGTGAAAAAGAGGAAGACCCCAGCAAGATGGATTGGCAAAGTGGCAGCATCAATGGGCTCAAGCATGACAACAATAATGAAGTTGGCCCAGGATCAGAAAGTGTTTCGTTCTGCTGTGCATAAGGTCACTATGAGTCGGCACCAACTCGATGGCACCTAACAACAACAACAAGAAGACATTTGGTACATAGCTACCAGGTCAACTGATGGGAATAAATTAATAATTGTACCCACTTCAAAGAGAGGTAACTCCAACAGAACGTTGAAATAATTGAACAATATCACTTATATCACTTTAAAGTAAAAGTTTGCTGAAAATAAATAATAAATGGTCACAACAGCACATTAACAGGGAACTGTCAGAAAATCATGCTTGGTTCAGAAGAGATACATTATGACATTAGATGGTTCTTGAGTGAATCAGAGAATACCAAAAATGTGTTTACTTGTGCTTTATTGACTATGTAAAGACTTGGCTAAGTGGAACATGACAACTGTGGATAAAACTTAAGAATGGATATTACAGGATACTTCATTGTGTTCATGTGGAACCTATACATAGAACAAGAGGCAATCTTTAAAACAAAAAATGGGAATACTGAATGATATAAAATCTGGAAAGGTGTCTTCCAGGGTAGTTTTCTTTCACCATAGTTATTCAGTTGGTATGCTAAGCAAATAATCAAAGGAGCTTCATTGTATGGAGAAGAATATGGTGTAAGGATTGATGGAAGACTCATTAACAACCAGCAATATGCAGATGATATAATCTTACTTGCTGAAGCAAAAAAAATTGGCAATACGTACTGATGCAGATCAAAGACTGCAGCCTTCAGTACGAATTGCACCTCAATGTAAAGAAAATAAAAATCCTCATAACTGGATCAGTACATAACATCATGATCAAGAGAGAAAATATTGAAGTTTTTCAATACTTCGTTTTGCTTGGATCCTCAATCAACTTCCACTGAAGCAGCTGCCAGTTAATCAAACAATACATTGCTTCAGACAAATCTTCTGCAAAAGACCTCTTTAAGGGGGGTGCAGTGGCTCCATAAAATAAAGTACTTGACTGTGAACCACAAGGTCTTCACTTTCAGCCCATGAGCTGTGCTGTGGAGAAAGATGAAGGTTTCTACTCCAGCAAAGATTTTTAAACCCTCAGAAAACCTTTCTGAAGGCAGTTAACAATAATAACAAAGTGTTACAAAGCAAAAATGTCAGTTGGAGAACTAAGGTGCACCTGACCCAATCCATGCTATTGTTAATTGCCTCATATACATGTGAAAGTTGGACAATGAATACAGAAGACCAGAAAAAAATCAATACATTTGAGATATGGTGCTGAAAAAGAATATTAAATTTGCCATGAACTTTAACTGCATTGGAAGAAGTACAGCCACAATGTCCGTTAGAAGCCAGGTGGGATTTTGTCTTTCAAATTTTAAACATGTTATCAGGAGGGACTAGTCCTTGGAAAGGCGATAAATTGACACAGTGGCAGCAGCAATGGACTGAAGCATCAACAAGTGTGAGGATAATCAGGCAGTGTTTTGTTCTGTTGTACATGGGGTAGCTATGAGTCTAAACTGACTTGATGGCACCTAACAGCAACAACAATTCAATAACACTGAAAATTTTGGACAGTGAGGAACAAATAGAAATGAATAAGTGAATGAAGGGACAAATATGAGAACAGACATAAAAAATGCAAGTCTATACACGTTTCTTTCTTTCATTTGATCTTGGCAAAAATTGATAAAATACTTGTTAGTATTCCCGTACTGAAAGTAAAAGAAGACTTAGAAATGTTAAGTAATTTGCTCAAGGTCGCAAAGTATGTCAGGCCAACCCCATAGCCCACATACTTAACCACTACCCTGCCATGTCATTGTTGTCATGTATTGTGCTAAGTGCCCATTGAGATGGCTCCAACTCATAGTGACCCCATATAGCATTTCTGAGGAACAGTCAGTGGGTTTGAACTACTAACCTTGTTATTCAAATGACCTTCCCATCCATCCAGTGCTTATCCTACAGCACCACACTAGGATTCATTGCCATGTCCTTATCATCATGTATTTGTGAACATTAAATAGAATGAAATGCTTAATATAGTGCATAACACACAGTTGGACCACAATATCAAGCAAATTATGTAGTAGTGAAGAGTGTAGATTCTGGCACAAGAATTCAGAGTTCAAACCCTACCTTATATCTATTGTTGTTGTTGTTGTTAAGTGCCATCGAGTCGGTTCCGACCCATAGCGACCCTGTACAGGGTTTCCGAGGGTGTAAATCTTTACGGGAGTAGAAAGCCTCATCTTTCTCTCGCGGAGCGGCTGGTAGTTTCGAACTGCTGACCTTAAGGTTCGCAGCCCGATTCGTAACCACTACGCTACCAGAGCTCCTTACCTTATACCTATGCAGGTGCAAAAAAACCCAGAACTATACATCCTCTTTATTCATCCTGATTCAATAATTCATTGCAATGACCACACAAGACTCAGAGAAAATATTTAGTTATGGAATTATTAGGGAAGTTAACAGTTTACAATACAGGATCAGAAAATGTTCAGGGCACAGTCCAATCAGGCCAGCCTCTCTTCAGCCATGTCTCCAGGCAGGTATCTGTCTGCCTAGCCATGTCACAAAGCTCTTTGGGGATTTCTGGTAAAAACCCACAGAACATACCGCTCCACCATTGGCACTGAGCTCTAGTTCCGTGGGTCAGCAAACCTAGCTGCCCTGATTAAGTGACTGGAACAATCCTTCTCTGCCACAAGCTTCCTGCCCAAAGTCACTCAGCTTTACTTGCTCCATGAGTTGGGAAGCTTACCACTCTCTTCCGAGTTCTGGTTCTTGGATCTGCTGCTGCTGCTTCTTGCCTGGCATTCCTCCAATGTCCCTGCTTTTGTGCCTAGGTCAAAGAAGTTCAAGGAGCAGGAATTTCAGGGTCCAAAGGACATGCTTCACATCTAGCTTTTCTTCTCTGATGAAATCCCCCACTTTTGATTCTGAGATAGCTCATTTTGTACCTATGCAAAGATCCAAGTGTTTACAATTTAAATTAACTCTGTTAAAATCCATAGTGGAATCAAGTCAATTTATCAGTATCTTCTTTTACCCAGAGGCATCAGGAAAAGGATTGTTTGTTGGGAGTTACAAAGACAAGGCGAGAGGAGACAGTAAACAAATCACTACATTACAGCCACTTACTAGCTTTGAGATGTTGGACACAGTTAATCTCTTTGTGCCCTGTTATCCAAATATGTACAATGGTGATCCTACATTTTATAAGGCTGTGAGATTGTAAACCTCTTACAACAATGTCTATCTTATAAAAGGAACTATATGAATTATTGTAAATGTAAGCTACTATCATTTCCACATTTATAGGCTATTACACAGAGTATCAAATGGCATATTGCATTAATCAAATCTACTGCAAATTACCTCTTTAAAGTGTTAAAGTGCAAAGAGGTCCCTTTGAAGACTACAGTGGATTTGACGCAAGTCATGGTATTTTCATTCACCTCATAAGCATGTAGAAGTTGGACAATGCTTAAAGAAGATTGTAGAAGAATCAATTAATTTAAATTACAGTGCTGAGAAGAATATTGAAAGCACCATGGATTGCCAGAAGAACACACAAATCTGTCTTGGAAGAAGTATACCAGGAATGCTACTTAGAAATAAGAATGGTGAGACGTCCTCTCTCATATTTTGAGCATGTTATCAGGAGAGACCAGTACCCAGAGAAGGACATCATGCTTGGAAAATTGGAGGGTCAGCAAAAAAGAGAAAGATCCTTAATAGGATGGATAGATATTGTGGCTACAATAATGGGCTCAAATATAATAACAATTGTGCTAAAAGCACAAGACTGTGCAGTGTTTCATTCTATTGTGGATAGGGTCACTGTGAGTCAGAAGCAACTCAAGGTCACCTAACAGCAACAACACCATGCTAGACAGTAAAAAGAATTTTTAATCAGAGCATTTCCTTTGCTATTCACACTATTAAATCTGCAATTCCCATTATGTCCATTAGGAGACTGAAAGTCAGAGACATAAAGTGATTTTTTTTAAGGCTACATGGGTAAGGAGTACTCAGGCCTTTGAGCTCCAAAGCCATTCACAAGTCCAGGAATCAAAATTAAGTCACTCCTTAGGGTAGGGAGGTGACAATTTTACCATGAATTATCCTTGAAGTCCATTGGAAGGAACGATGGGAAATAGTTTTATATAAGCAAACAAATTTATTCCTAAAGAGTTAAATTATTCAATCTACTTCTCTTCTAGAAATCAGAAGTCTTAGGAGAATAGTGCAGATAAAGAAAGGCAAATTAGGGCCAGTGGCCAGATTAAGCCAGTGGTTTTATATAGTGAATGAACTGAGAATGATTTTACATTTTGAATGGTTAAAGAAAAAAATCAAGAAGATTTCGTGTCACATAAAAAATTATAAGAAATTCAAATTTCATTTCCATGAATCATATATTGAAACACAGCCTTGCTGATTTGTTTATGAACTACCTATGGTTGCAAATGTCCTCCTGATAATATGTTTACGTTATGAGAGATGAAGTCTCCCCATCTTCGTCTCAAAGGTGCATTCTGTGTATACTGCTTGTAAGACAGTCTTGTTTCTTCTTCTGACAGTCCATTGTACTTTCAACAAGAGTGTTTGGGGAGACTTTGTAGGTCCTACAAAGTCTAAAATGTTTACTATCTGACTCTGTGTAGAAAAAAAAGTGTGATGCTTTCCTTGCCTCAGTATCTTAGCGTTGATGATACTAGACTGTGAGAGAGAGAGAGAAAAAAAAAAAAACAACTATGAAAATAATGCTAAAACAAATGCCTTCCAACTCCTTCATAGATTTACCTCATTATTGCTGGTAATGATTCTTTCTACAATATCTCTGAATAAGAGTACCAAGGATTATTGTGATACAATACTGAAATAGTTTCTTTTTGATTACAGATCTTCATGCCCTGCACGTTATTAATAAGTTCTTATATAAAAGACTACAAACAGCCATTAAACAGAGTTCTTTTACAGAGAAAATAGAATATAGGCATTGACTTAGGTTTGAACCTGAGATCTGAATGCTTAGGCTAAAACTGGAAGGTCACCAGTCTTTCAAAGGTGAATGAGTCAGAACCAACTTGATGGCACTTAACAACAACAACAATGTGTATGGTATTTCTAGATGGAAGAAAATAGGCTGGCATAACCCCAATAAAAGAGAACACAGTAAGCATGACTTATTGTGTAGAAACTACTGACCTTCTGGGGACTGTCGAGCACAGTGATGACCACATATTCACAACCCTGAAACTGCTAAGTTATTGGACTTGGTATTGGTTCAGGCAATGGTCTTCTCTGGTTTAGCATTTCTAATAGCCTATTGAAACCATAAGCTTAACATTATTTCTTAATGAATTTTCTATGTCCTATTTCAGGAGTCCTCCACACTTCTTGGTTACACTTGAGTGACTCATAATTAGTTCTGCAATACTAACATAGATTACAATAATAAAGACTAAAAACAAATATGCACTCAATCACAGTATGGTGGAAAGAAAAGAATTGTAACAAAATGTGTTGGTCTTACAAATGATCTAATTTTATTGCTTGCTTCTTTATTTATCTATTTATTTTTAATTAAACTTTAACCCTGGCTCTTTATTTCAATGGTATTCTATTTTCTAAGCTTTGAACAAGTAGTTTTTTAAAAATAGTCTTTAATATTTATTGAAATTTTCTTAAATAATTCACATTGGCAATTGAATTTGATCTTCAGGTAACCAGCACAATAATTGCTACATGGCAGATTTAACCAGAACGGAGGCTTAGAGTCTGAAGAATCTTTTGAGCATCATCATAGAAACTATTGTAAGGTTAAGATTCCAGAATTTGGGTGGTGAAAGATCTAGTTTGAGGTTTGTTCCTGCTACTCACAAGCTGTGAAATCTTGATTTATTTAAAGTGTGTCCCTGTAGAATTTTAGTCAGGATTAAATCTCATAAAGTTGGTCAGGATTAAATCATGTAAAACGTTTAGAACATATCTCTCTTGCTGGAGCTGTTGAAACAGTTCTAACTCATAATGAACTTTATGTACAACACAATGAAACATTGCCCAGTACTATACCATCCTCACAGGAGCTCTGGTAGTGTAGTGGTTACGAATCGGGCTGTGAGCTGCAAGGTCAGCAGTTCGAAACTACCAGCTGTTCCGTGGGAGAAAGATGAGGCATTCTGCTCCCGTAAAGATTTACAGCCTCGGAAACCCTGTACAGGGTCACTATGAGTTGGAACCGACTCCACGGCACTTAACAACAACAACATACCATCCTCACAATTATTGCTATATTTGAGCCCATTATTGCCAACACTGTGACAATCCATCTAGTTGAAGGTCTTCCTGTTTTGGATTGACTCAAGGCTTTAACAAGCATGTTGCCCTTCTTCAGGCACTGCTTCCTTCCCTTTGCATAACATGTCCAAAATACTTGAGATGATAACTCCCATAGTAAATTCTAAGGATCATTCCAGTTGTACTTCATAGACAGATTCAATCTTTTGGAATCAAACTTGCTATTGTTGTTGTTAGGTTCCATTGAGTTGGTACTGGCTCATAGTTATCCTATGCACAACAGAGTGAAACACTGCCCAGGCCAGGGCAAACCTAAAAATGGTTGCTAGGTATGAGCATATAACTTCCACCACTGTTCCAATCCATCTTGTTGAGGGGTCTTCCCTTTTTCTTTAACCCTCCACTTTATAAAATATGATATAGTTCTCCAGTGACTGGTCCCTCCTGATAACATGTCCAAAGTATGAGAGACAAAGTCTGGCCATCCTGGCTTACAAAGAGCACTCTGGCTGTACTTCTTCCAACACAAATCTGTTTGTTCTTTTGGAAGCCCATGGTACTTTCAATAGTCTCCTCCAGCACTGTATCACAAATGCATCATTTTTTTATGGATTTCCTTATCACTGTCCAACTTTTGTATGCATATGCACTTTAAAGAGGTTTTGTGTAGCAGATTTGCCTAATGCAATACATCATTTGATTTCTTGACTGCTGCTTTCATGAGTGCTGATGGTAAATCTGAGCAAGATGAAGTCTTTGACAACTTCAATCTTTTCTCCATTTATATGGATGTTGCTAATTGGTTCAGTGGTGAACATTTTTGTTTTCTTTGCATTCCGCTGCAACCCATACAGAAGGCTGACGTCATTGATTTTCATCAGTAAGTATTTTAAATCCTCTTCACTTTCAGCACACAAAGTTATGTCCCCTATATATCAGAAGTTGTTAATGAGTCTTTCTCGAATGCTAATGCAATGTTTTTCTACATATAATCCAGCTTCTCAGATTATTTGCTCAGCATACAAATTGAATAAATATGGTGAAAGAATACAACCCTGGAGCGCCTCTTTCCTAATTTTAAACTATTTGGTGTTCCCTTCTTCTGTTTGAACAGTTGCCTCTTGGTCTATTTCCTCAGGAGCACAATTAAGTGTTCCAGAATACTCATTTTCTGCAATGTTGTCCATAGTTTGCCATTATAAACACAATTGAAAGCCTTTCCCTAATCAATAAAGCACAGGTAAACATCTTTCTGGTATTCTTTGCTTCCATCCAAGATCCATTTGATGTCATCAATGATATCCCTCGTTCCACATCCTCTTCTGAATCTGGCTTGAACTTCTGGAAGATCTTTGTCAATGTACGGTTGCAGTCATTTTTGTATTTTGTAACTTTAGCAAAATTTTACTTACATGTGATATAATAATCTTGTCCAATGATTTCTACATTTCATGGGGTTGCCTTTCTTTGGAATGGGCACAAATAAGGATCTCTTCCAGTCAGTTGGCCAGATATTTTTCTTCCAAACTTCTTGGAATGATCAGTACCTCTAGTGCTGCCTCACTTTGTTGAAAGATTTCAGTTTGTATTCCATCAATCCCCGGTGCCTTGTTTTTTGCCAATTCCTTCAATGTACTTTGGACTTCTTCCTTCAGGATCTTGGCTCTTGATCCTATGTTACCTCTTGAAATTGTTGAATATTTTCTTTTAGGCAAAGTGAATCTATGTATTCCTTCCATCTTCTTCTATGCTTTCTGCATCATTCAATATTTTGCCAACAGAATTCTTCAAAATTTCAAGTCAAAGCTTGAATTTTTTTCTTCAGTTACCTCCGCTTGAGAAATGTTGAACTTGTTCTTCCCTTTTGGTTTTCTCATTCTAAGTCTTTGCACATATCTGACTTTGTCTTATCAAGCTGACCTTTGAAAATTTCTGTTCAGCTCTTTTAACCTCTTCATTTCTTCAATTTGTATCTTTATGCTGGAGAACAAATTTCAGAGTCTGTTCTGACATCCATTTTGGTCTTTTTCTCATTTCTTTTCTTCTTGATGACCTTTTGTTTTCTTATTGTCTGATGTTTTTGCTGTCTTCTCACAAGTCTTCTGGTCTTCATATTTTAGTGTCTAGTGCATCAAATCTGTTTGTGAGACACTCTTTAAATATAATCAAGGTCATATTTTGGCTCTTGTGGGCTTCTAAAATTTTCTTGAGCTTTAGTTTAAAGTTGCACATGAACAACTGATGGTCTGTTCCATAGTCTGTCCCTGGCCTTGTTTTGGCTGATTATATGGAGTTTATCCACTGTCACTTTACATAAATGTAATCAATTTGATTTCTGTGTATTCCATGTGGTGAACTCCATGTGCTTTTATGATTTTTAAAAAAGGTACTTGCAATGAATAAGTCATTGGTCCTACAAAATTGTATCATGCAAGCTCTAGCATCATTTCTATCACCACGACCATATTTTCCAACTACTGATCCTTTTTCTTTATTTCTAACTATTGCATTCCAGTCACCAATAAATATCAACACATTGTTTTTTAAATTAATTTCACACTAAAGAAGTTGGTAGAATTCTTCAATTTTATCATCACTGACTTTAGCGGTTGCTCTAGGAATTTGAATAATAGTGGTATTAACTGGTCTTCTCTGTAGGCATATTGATATTATCCTATCACAAATGGCGTTGTACTTCATGGCACATCTTGATATGTTCTTTTTGATGATGAATGTCACACTATTAATCTCTAATTTGTTATTCCCAGCATAGTAAACCACATGATTGTCAGATTAAAAATGGCCAATACTAGTCGATTTCAGCTTTGGTAGCATAGTGGTTTCAGGTCAAATGTTGAAACTACCAGTGGTTCTGTGGGAGAAAGAGGAGAATTTCTTCTCCCATAAAGATTTACAGCTTTGAAAACCTTATGCAGTGTCACTGTGAGTTGGAACCTATTCCATAGCACATCATCATCACCACCAAGAATATTGATGTTTATGTGCTTCATTTCATTTTTAACAATTTACTATTTTTTGGGATTCATACTTCATACATTCCATATTCTGATTATTAATAGAAGTTTACAGCTGTTTCTTGTCATTTTTAGTTGTGCTTTGTCAGTAAATGAAATTCCTGAAGAATATTCCATTCATGTCATCAAGGTCAATGCTATTTTGAGGAGGTAACTCCATTATGGATACTCATTTTTGTTTTATACAGTTCAAATAACCAAAATTCTTTATATTGGTCTGTAGTCTTTAAGTGTCATTCTCTAATTAAAGACTGCTTTCTGTAGCTATCGATCATAATTCTATACAAGTTTTCAATAGGTATTTGAATGCAAAATTATAATCATCCCATAAGTCTCTCTTCTTCATTCTAATTGACTCAAGTCTCCTAATTTATTTCTCACATTTTATCAGTTGATATCAACCTTGGATGAACTTGAATATCATCTAGGGAAGACTTAAAACACATGATACCCAGGAAACTCACAGAGAAATTTAAATCATAATCTCCAGAGGTGATCATTTTATCCAAGTATATAAAAACAGCATCAGCAAATTTTACCATCTTCCTAGGTGATTCTACTACCATTCATTTGTCACTTAGTCTTACTGTGGTGGCTTGGGAATTGCTGTGATTCTGAAAGCTATGCCACCTCTATATTAAACACCAACAGGGTCACCCGTGATGGACAGGTTTCAGGTGAGCTTCCAGATGAAGACAGAATAGGAAGAAAGAGTGACAAATTACTTTCAAATATTTAGTCACTGAAAACCTTATGAATAGCTGAGAAACATTGTCAGATATAGTGCCTGAAAATGAGCCCTCAGGTTGGAAGACACTCAAAATGTCACTGGAGAAGAGCTGCCTCCTCAAAGTAGAGTTGATTGTTGTGATGCAAATGGGGTAAGACCTTTGAGAGAAAAACCCATGGGACCTTCATTTGCTGATGGGACATAACTCAAAATGAAGAGAAACATCTATTGAAAATTGGAATACTGAATGTATGAAGTATGAATCTGGGAAAACTGGAAGTTGTCAAAAATGAAATGGAACACAAAATCATCGATATGGACTGGTATTGGCCATTTTGAATCTGACAAACACATGGTTTACTATGCCAGGAATGACAAATTGAAGAGGAATGGTGTACATTCATTGTCAAAAAGAACATATCTTGATCAGGCTTGAGGTGCAACACTGTCTGTGATAGGATAATATCCATGTGCCTACAAGGAAGTCCAGTTAATACAACTATTATGCAAATTTATGCACCAACCATTAAAGCCAGTGAAGATGAAATAGAAAAATTCTACCAACTTCTTCAATCTGAAATCTATCAAACATGCAATTAAGATATACTGATAATTACTGGTTATTGGAATGCAAACATTGGGAGCAAAGAGGAAGCATCAGTAGTTGAAAAATATGGTCTTGGTAATAGAAATGATGCTGGGAAATGCATAATAGAATTCTGAAAAATCAATGATTTGTTCATTGCAAATACCTTCTTTAAACAGCATAAGAGATGACTATTCACATGAACCTCACCAGATGGAATACATAGAAATCAAATTGACTCCATCTGTGGAAAGACATGATGGAAAAGCTCCATATCATCAGTGATAACAAGGCCAGGGACAGACTGTGGAACAGACCATCAATGACTCATATGCAAATTCAAGCTGAAGCTGAAGAAAATGAAAACAAGTCCACAAGAGCCAAGATATGACTATGACCTTGATTATATCCCACCTGAATTTAGAGATCTTCTGAAGAACAGATTTAATACATTAAACAGTAAAGACCAAAGACCAGAAGAGTTGTGGGATGACATCAAGAACATCATACATGAAGAAAAGCAAAAAGTCATTAAGAAGACAAGAAAGAAGGAAAAGTTCAAAATGGGTGTCAGGAGAAACACTGAAACTTGCTCTCCAGCATAGAGATGTTAAAACAAATGTAAGAAATGAGGAGGTCCAAAAGCTGAACAGAAAATTTCAGAGATCAGATCAAGAAAATAAAGCCAAATATTACAACAAAATGTGCAAAGATCTGGAATCAGAAAAACAAAAAAGAAGAACACACTCAGCATTTCTCAAGCTGGGGGAATTGAAGAAAAAATTCAAGCCTCAACTTTTGTTACTGAAATATTGATTCTCTGGGCAAATTATTGAATGATGCAGAAAGCATGAAGAGAAGATGGAAGGAATACACAGAGTCATTGTATCAAAAGGAAATGGTTAATGTTCAGCCATTTCAAGAGGTAGCATATGATCAAGAGCCAATGATACTCAGGGAGGAAGTCCAAAGTGCATTGAAGGAATTGGCAAAGAACAAGGCACCAAGAATTGATGGAATAAAAATTGAAATCTTTCAAGAAAGTGAGGTAACACAAGAGGCACTCACTCATCTCTGCCAAGAAATTTGGAAGACAACTATCTGGCTGACTGATTGGAAGAGATCTTATTTGTGCCCATTCCAAAGAGAAATGACTCAACAGAATATGGAAATCATGGGAAAATCTCTTTGACATCTCAAGTGAGATAAGTTTTGCTAAAGGTAATACAGAAACAGCTACAATCATACATTGACAGAGAACTTCCAGAGGTTCAAGCTGGATTCAGAAGAGTGCATGGAACAAGGGATATCATTGGTGATGTCTGATGGATCTTGGCTGAAAGCAGAGAATATCAGAAAGATGTTTCCCTGTGCTTTATTGACTATATAAAGACTTTAAATTGTGTGGGTTATGACAAGCTATGGACAACATTGTGAAGTATGAGTAGTCCAGAACACTTAATTGTGCTCATGAGGAATATGTACCTGGACCAAGAAGCAGTTATTCGAACAGAACATGGGAACACTGAATGGTTTAAAATTAAGAAAGTTGTGTGACAAGATTGTATTCTTTCACCATACTTATTCAACCTGTATGCAGAGTAAATAATTCAAGAAGCTGGCTTCTATGAAGAAAAATGTGACATCAGGATTGGAGGAAGTCTCATTTACAACCTTCGATAAGCAGATGACACAACCTTGCTTGCTGAAAGTGAAAAGTACCTAAAACATTTACTGATGAAGATCAAAGAGCACAGCCTTTGGTATGGATTACATCTCAATGTCAAGTAAACAAAAATCCTCACCACTGGACCAATAAACAATATTCTTATTAATGGATACAATATTGAAGTAGTCAAGGACTTCATTCGTCTTGGATCAACTATTAACACTCATGGAAGCAGCAGTCAAGAAATCAAATGACATATTGCATTAGGCAAATGTTCTGCACAAGACCTTTTTAAAGTGTTGAAGAGCAAAGATGTCAGCTTGAGGACTAATGTGCATCTGTCCCAAGCCATGGTATTTTTAATAACGTCATATGCATGCAAAAACTGGATAGTGAATAAGGAAGACCATAGAAGAATTGATGCTTTTGAGTTATGGTGTTGGAGGAGAAAAGTGAAAGTGCCATGGGCTGCCAAAAGAACCAGCAGATCTGTTTTGGAAGTCGGGCAGCTGAAGTGCTCCTTGGAGGCCAGGATGACCAAACTTCATCTCTCATACTTTGGACATATTGTCAGGAGGGACCAGTCCTGGAGAAGGACATAATGTTTGGTAAGATGGAGCATCAGAGAATAAGAGGAAGCCCCCAACGAGACAGATTGGCCAAGTGGCAGCATCGATGGACTCAAGCATGGCAACCTTACTGAGATTGGTCCAGGATTGGACAGTTTCTCATTCTACTGTGCATAAGGTCACTTTAGGTCAGTACCAACTCAATGGCACCTAACAATAACAAGTTGATTCTAAGATGCAACAGGGCTAATCACTAT
This sequence comes from Chrysochloris asiatica, assembly GCF_000296735.1. Taxonomy (NCBI): domain Eukaryota; kingdom Metazoa; phylum Chordata; class Mammalia; order Afrosoricida; family Chrysochloridae; genus Chrysochloris; species Chrysochloris asiatica. Next base: position 10,759,682 of record NW_006408591.1, on the reverse strand, counting down.
TGTATAGGTTTTTGAATTATTTTATTGACATTTATTTTATACTTAATTAACTTCAATTTTTAAAAGCCCTGCATACAGCACTGCAGTAAATGAAATACTATACAATAGATGAACAGGACCACCATTGCAATCCCTTTTTAGGGTTGTGTTTCAGTTCTCTAGTGCTGCATTGTTATGACAGAAATATCAAAAGTGGTAGCTTTAGCAAACATAGTTTTCTGTTCTCAGATTAGGATATTAGAAGTACAAATTGGGTGCTTGCTCTGGAGCAAGATTTTCTCTCCATATTGGCCATTGAGGAAAGTACTTGTCTCTTGTAAGTTTCTACTCCTGGTCAATCTTCATGTGGCTTGACATCTCTCTTCCTCCATCTCTGCTTGTCTTACATTTGTTTAATCTGTTGTACTATCTCAAAAGAAACTGACTCAAGACATGCCCTACACGAATCCTATTTCACTAACATAGCACAGACAACCCATTCCTAAATGAGATTATAACCACAAGCAGATTGTTTTTGCTGTTGTTAAGTGCCATCGAGTGAGTTCCAACTCAAAGAAACACTATATAAGCTTTCTGAGGAACTGCTAGTGAGTTTGAACCACTAACTTTGTTCTCCAGTATACATCCTACAGTGCCACATCAGGACTCAACCACAAGCATAGAGGTTAGGATTTATAACATATTTTTTGAGGGTACACAATTCAATTAATAATAAGGAACAAAATTTTCTTATTATAGTAAACAAAAACGTTAAAATCCAATGCTTCCACAAAACTTCATTATAATTAAGAATAACTCAGTTTAATTAAATTATACATTATATAAGATTTTGTATTTCCAACAAGATACTAGGTAATGTTGATACTGTTGGTCCATGGAGCATATTTTAGTTGTCACAGTCTAGTCCTCAATCACATTAGAGTAACATGCTGGGAGAGACTAAATACAAATAGGTCTGCTTCATAAGTCATTCCATTGAAACTTTTATAGTCCCTATGTAACTAGTGAGTTTGTAAGTGGATGGCAAGCCATCTTTCTCGAATACTGGACATTTCTCAGGGGCTCTGCTTGATGCATAGTTTGGAACCTAGCATTCATTTGTCTTTGTGGCAGTTAGAATGGTGAATTTAGCTAGCTGAAAGGATGCATAAGACTATGAATGTTACAGTTTCTAGTTTCTAAGAAAGAAAACATTCTAAAATCATATAATTTGAGTGCACAAACACACTAAGCACAAAGACCATGTCCTATTTTGCTATTGTCTCTTGTGGTGTTCAAAGTGCCTTCAGTATGATGGACATCTAGAAAATGCTAAATAAATATTGATTTATTAACTAATTGATGAGGCATCCTCATGGGCAGTGAAACCTGATTTTTAAGACCACAAAATAACTAAAAAGGGAGAGAAGATACAAAAAATTATATATCATAGCATAAACAGTGAATGCAATTTGTGTTAATATATGGAAAAAGTGAAACCAGATGAAACAAGGCTTTGGAAAAGTGACAATCTGTGAAAAGTTTGAGAAAGAGGGGAGGGAGAAGACATTTTTTATGCCTAGAGTCAACATCATGCTTGACTTAGGATATCTAATGAGACTGCAAACCTAAATGCTGTACTTGTAGGACCTTCTGTCACATAGTGTCAGGGATAATATATTAAACTAAGGAACATGTGAGCTATGTTACAACTGTAAGGGAATAAAAATTAAAACCCCTTCATGTGGAAATAGACATAAGCATGCTCCATTTCCCTGTAGAAGAGCATACACTGGCAATTTTTCTTCATATAATATTACATTAGCTTTAATTCTTATTAATAAGATACAAGAGTCATTAACACTATTAAAAATCTAATTATGTTAGCAATTTTCCATCATGTCATATTTGAGCAGTTAAATATTGGTATTTGTTTTTCCTAATGGGATTCAAAGTCTAATTAATAGGCTTTCTTTTGTGGTTAAGTGGAATGAGTCTCTGAAAAGCAAGCCTTTTTTAATATCTTTGGGTAGCTTATTTTCTAATATATTATATAACCAAGCTATCTGGTCATCTGTGAGACAAATAACTGATAATAATTATGAGATCATTATATGAATTTAAACAATGACTTTCATTGTATATGACACATCAGTTTATAAGAACTTTTACAGAAATGTAGAACTAGATTATGCATTGGGTTATATTTTAAGGAAGTTTGAGAAAACCATAGATAACACGAACCTTGTAAATGCTTCTGCTTTCACTGGTATTGTTGGGAACAGTACACAACGAAACAAATATACAATAGCTAAAAGATTTTTCTTAAGTCCAGTCTTGTTTTGTTGTTGTTGTTGTTGTTATGTGCTGTGGAGTCGGTTCTGACTCATAGTGACCCTGTACAGGGTTTCTGATGCCGTAAATCTTTACGGGAGCAGAAAGCCTCATCTTTCTACCGCGGAACATCTGGTAGTTTCGAACTGTTGACCTTGTGGTTCGCAGCCCGATTCGTAACAACTACGTTATTTGTTTAAGCAAGGTTAACTCTTTAACAGTATTTTTCTGTTAATTGTACTTTATTGTCTCACATTAGAGTTCAATGTGTTCACAACCACAATTAGTCCTGTTAACAATCACTCACAACTGGGTCATATAATCTTATCAGCTCTTTCTCCATCTTCTCTTTCCCAGACCCATCAGGAAAAAATCATACAGTGAGCATTACAAACACTTTGGCAAGAAGATCCATATTAAATAATTCACTGCTCTGCAGGGAGGAAATCAACAAATTGAAGAAAATTTATTCAAAAGGAAGGACTTCAGTTTAGGGACTAAAAATATTCACTGAGTGAGAAACATAGATCCTACAGTACATAATCCTGAAACTTCATAACACCTCTGGTTATCTAAATCCTTAAAGCTTTTCCTGGAAAGAATCAACAAAATTTACACAAAGGGAATATGAGTTTTCAACAGCCATAATAAAAGTTGGAGGAATAGGAATAGAATTGCAGGAATGCCTTTCTGAACAATGAAAACATTCTAAATAGTAATTGTGAACTTTGCAAAATTAAATGAAAATATAGATGTAGAAGAAAGATACATACAGACATGCTATACCTAAAAAGGAAAAAAAATAAGCGTTTCATATGAAGTTATTCTCTGAAGGTAAATAGAAGATAAGATTCTGTAAGAAGCTGAAATCCAAGAAAGAGGAAGGTATGATGAGTAAATAATATGGGAAATTGGATTATGAAGAACATGGCATCAAGATTGGAGGAAGACATTAAAAATCTGTGCTATACAGATGATGCAACCTTGCTTGCTGAAAGCAAAGAGGACTTAAAATGCTTATTGATGAAGAACAAAGAGTACAGCCTTCAGTATGGGTTGCACCTCAATGTACAGAAAACAAAACCCCTCACAAGTCTACCAATAAATAACCACTTGATATTTATTGGTCCACTTCCGAGGGGTTTTGTTTTCTTTACATATGATAAATAATAAAAAAAAAAAAGATTGAAGTTGTCAAAGACTTCAATTTTCTTGGATCCACTATCAACACTCATGGAAACAACAATCAGTAGATTAATTGACATATCATTAGTCAAATCTGCTGCACAATGCCTCTTTGAAGTGCTCAAGAAAAGATGTCAGTTTGAGGACTAAGAACTCAGCCAAGCCATTTTCAACATGAGGTATTTTCAACAGCCTCATACGCATGTGAAAGTTGGGCAATGAATAAGGAAGACCTTAGAAAAATTGATGCATTTGAGTTATGGTATTGGAGAAGATTATTAAAAGTACCATGGACTGCCAGAAAAAAACGAACAAACAAATCTTGTTGGAAGTAATACAACCAGAATGTTCCATAGAAATCAGGATAGACAGACGTCGTCTCTCATATTTCAGACATATAAGGAGGGATTAGTCTCTGGAGAAAGACATCATGTTTGGTAAAGTGGAGGGTCAGCAAAAAAGAGGAAGACCCCCCAGTGAAGTGGACTGGCACAGTGGCAGTAGCAATGGGTTCAATTGTAACAATGATTGTGAAGATGATGTAGGATCGGGCAATGTTTTGTTCTGTTATGCATCAGGTTACTATGAGTCGGAAACAACCTGATGGAAACAACAACAATAAACATGGGTTATAGAAAACAGAAGTCTGGAGTCAAAATGAAAAATAGAAACAAGTCCCCAGGAAATCTTAGATAGAGAGCTGAAGACCATAACTGAAAGGGTGTTCAGAGTAGTCACTCCAAACAGGAATATAGGAAGTCTCCAGGGGATGTTGCTGTGAATAGTATTTATATCCTCAGATGAGGTAAATGCTTAATATTGATCTAAAGAAAATTATTGTTTAACTAATTATAATGGGAGCCCTGTTGTGGCACTGCTTGCTAATGTGCTGGACTGCAAGGTCGGTTTGAACTGCAAGGTTGGTGGTTCAAACTCACCATCCACTCCACAGAAACCCTATACAGGATGGCTATGAGTCAGAACTGACTCAACAGTACTTAACAACAACAACAACAACAACAACAATCCTGGTGTTGCACTATAGAATAAGCACTGGACTGCTAAGTACCAGGTTGGCAATTCAAACCCACCAGATATTCCTTGGAAATCCTATACAAGATGATTATGTGTCTGACTTTATTCAGTGGCACTAAGTATATATTACACCAGTATATGTTATATAGAATTAATCAAGTAATCAGCTAAATGCTGGCAATTTTTACATTGGATAATAGTAAATAACAGGACAAAAAGGTAAATACAGTTGTTTTTCATAAAATATTTTTAAAAACAATTATATGCATGATGGTGATGATTATGTGCCGTGGAGTCAGTTCTGACTCATAGTGACCCTGTATAGGGTTTCTGAGGCTGTGAGTTTTCTGAGGCAGAAAGCCTCACCTTTCTCCATGGAGCCACTGGTAGTTTCAAACTGCAGACCATAACCACTATACTACCAGAACTCCTTAATTCCATGCATATCCTTGGTCAAATTAAATACAAACATTTTAATTTATATGAATACTTCTTACTACTTTAATAATAGAAAAAAAAACCTCTTTAAAATATCTAAATCACAGATTAATAATAAAACCAATTTCCTAAATATGAGTTCAATAAGGAGAATTTTATTTCAATAGCCTCATCTGTCACTTTATCATACTGTGATGCTTGTATGTTGTTACGGTGCTGGGAGCTATGCTAACAATATTAAAAACCACCAGCAAGCTTACCAGTGGTGGGCAGGTTGCAGCAGAGCTTCCACACTAAGACAGACCACTAAAGAGGATCTGGTGATCTACTTCTAAATATAATTGGCCAGGGAAAACCTTATGGATAGAAGCAAAGCATGTCTAATACAGTACTAGAAGATGAGTGCCTCAAGTTGGAAGACATTCAGAATACAACTGGAGGAGAGCTCCTCCTCAAGGTAGAATGCACCTTCATGATAAAGATTGAGTAAAGCTTTTGCTTTTACCTTCTTTTGCTGATGTGGCATGACACAAAATGTGAAGAAATAACTTCAGACGTGCACTACAATCCATAATATGGAATGTGGTACCAATGTAGTAATATTGGAAGTCATTAAAAATTCAATAGAATACATAGAGATTCCTATCATAGGCATTAGTTGGCTGAAATGTACTGGTATTGGCCATTTTGAATTAGACCATCATATGGTCTCCTATGCCAGAAATGAAAAATTGAAGAAGAATGATGTCATATTCATGATCAAGAAGAAAACTTCAAGACCTATCTTAAAGTATAAAATTGTCAATGATATGAAAACATCCATATGTCAGAAAGGAAGACCAGTGAATGACTATTATTCATATGAACAGTAACCACTAAGTGTGGATCATGACAAACTATGGACAACATTGCAACGTATTAGTATACCAGAACACTGTTCATGAGGAACCTGCAGATAGACCAAGAGGCAGTTATTTGAATGGAACAAGGAAATACTGAATGGTTTAAATTAGGGAAGGTGTACCCCAGAGTTGCATTCTTTCACCATACTTACTCAATCTCTATGCTTATTAAATAATCTGAGAAGCTGAATTATATAAAGAAAAACACTACTGGAAGAAGACTGATTAACAACCTGCAATATACAGATTATACAACCCTGCTTGTTGAAAGTGAAGAGTACTTAAAATACAGCACTTAAAATCAACAATAAGAAGGAAGAACAGTTAATACAACAATTATTAATATTTATCCACCAACCACTAAAGCTAGTGATGAAGAAACTGAAGAGCTTTACCAAATTCTTCAGTCTGAAATTGATCAAACATGGAATCAAGATATATGGATAATAAGTATTGATGATTAAAATGAAAACGTTAGAAATAAAAAGGAAGGATTAATAGTTGGAAAATATGGCTTGGTGATAGACACGATACTGGAGATCACATGGTAGAATTTTGCAAAACCAATGACTTCTTCATTGTCAATACCTTTTTTAAATAATATAAAAATGACTATATATATGGAACCTACCAGATGGAATACACAAATAAAATTGACTACATCTGTAGAAAGTGATGGTGGAAAAGTTCTCTATCATCAACCATACAAGGTCATGGATAGACTGTGGAATAGACCATCAATTGCTCATTTGCAAACTCAGGCTGAAGCTCAAGAAAATTAAAACAAGTCTATGGGAGCCAAAATATTACCTTGAATAATCACAATTGAATTTAGAGATCATCTGATTTAGAGATTTGATGCGTTCAACACTAATGACTGAAGATGCAAAGACTTGTGGGCAGACATCAAGATCATACAGAAAGAAAGTAAAAGATCATTGAGAAGACAAGAAAGAAGGAAAAGACAAAAATGCATGTCAGAAAAGACTCTGAAACTTGATCTCCATCATAGAGATGTTAAGACAAAGGGAAGAAGTGAGGAGACACAGGAGATGAACAGAAAATTTCAAAGTTCAGCTTGAGAAGCAAAGTCAAATATAACAAACTATGCAAATACTTGGAGTTAGAAAACCAAAAGTGAATAACACACTTTGTGTTTCTCAACCTGAGAGAACTAAAGGGAAAAAAAAAAAAAAAATCAAACCTCGACTTACAGTGTTGAAGGATTCTATGGATAAAATATTGAATGATGCAGGAAGTATCTAAAGAAGATTTAAGGGATACACAGAGTTACTATATCAAAAAGAAATGTTAGAAATGACCAAGAATCATTGATCCTGAAGGAAGAAGTTCAAGATGCATTGAAGTCATTGGAAAAGAACAAGGCACTGGTAACTGATGGAATACAAACTGAAATCTTTCAATAAACTAATGAGACATTGGAGGCACTCACTCATCTATGCCAAGAAATTTAAAAGACAACTACCTGGCCAACTGAAGAGATTCATATTTGTGCCCATTCCAAAGAAAGGAGACCCTACATAATGTGGAAATCATCAGACATTATCATTGATATCCCATGAAAGTAAAGTTTTACTAAAGATAATCCAAAAACTGCTGCAAGCATGCATTGACAGAGAACTTCCAGAAGTTCAAGCCAGTTTCAGAACAGGACACTGAATGAGGGATGTAATGGCTGATATCAGATGGATACTGGCTGAAAGCAAAGACTATCAGAAAGATGTTTAACTGTACTTTATTGACTACTGAAAGTCTTTTGGTTGGGTGGATAATGACAATCTAAGGAAAATATTGCAGAGAATGAGTATTCTGGAACACTTAATTGTGTTCATGAGGAACCTATACATAGACCAAGAGGTACTTGTCCAAACAGAACAAGGGAGCACCAAATGACTTAAATTAAGAAAGATGTGCACCAGCATTCTATTCTTTAACCATATTTATTCAATCTGTATGCTGAGCAAATAATCTGAGAATCTGAATTGTATGAACCAAAACATCTCATCAGGATTGGAGGAAGACTCATTAATATATGATACAACCTTGCTTGCTGAAACAAAGAGGACTTAAAATATTTGCTGATGAAGATCAAAGACCACAACCTTCAGTATGGGTTTCACCCCACAGTAAAGAAAACAAAATTCTTCACAACCAGAACAATAACATCCATATAAATGGAGAATAGACTGAGGTTGTGAAAGACTCATTTTGCTAGTATCAACCATCAACACTCACTGAAGTAGTAGTAAACAAATCAAACAATGTACTGTATTAGAAAAATCTGCTGCACAAGACCTCTTTAAAGTGTTGAGGAGAGGTGATGTCAGTTCGAGGACTAAACTGCACCTGATCCAAGCCATGTATTTTCAATAGCCTCATATGCAAGCAAAATTTGCACAGTGAGTAAGGAAGACTGCAGAAGAATTGATGCATTTGAGTTATGATGTTGTAGGATAATATTGAAAGTACCGTGGACTGCAAAAGAACAATTTCATCATGTTGGAAGAAGTATAGTCAGAGTGCTTCTTGGAAGCCTGAATGGCCAGACTTGCCTCTCTTATTTGGATATATTGTCAGAAGGGACCAGTGACTAGATAAGGGTATCATGTTTGGTAAAGTGGTGGGTTGAAGAAAAAGAGGAAGACCCCCAACAAGATGGATTGCCCAGTGACGAAAGTGATAGGCTCAGGCACAGCAACAATTATGAGGTTGGCCAAGGACTAGGCAGTGTCTCATTCTATTGTTCATAGGGTTGTTACCAGTTGGTACTGAGTCAATGGCACCTAACAACATTTTCCCTCCGTCATTCCCTGTCTCAGCCAACTCACATTTCATGTCATTCTTTTGTATGGTCTTTAATTTATCTTCATACTTGAAAGTCTATTTGGGAAATTTATTTTATACTAGTAACTGTTGTCCTATTTTAGAAATATAAATGTATTTTCTTGAAATTTATTCATCCCCATTGCAACACAATTTAAATATATACTTTTTACCTACCATATATTCTTTTCTTTATTATTTTGTATTGTATTTATACGTTGTTGTTGTTAAGTACCATCGAGGAGTTGATTCCGATTCATGGAGATCCTCTACAGGGTTTCTGAGGAGTAGCTTGTGAGTTTGAACTGCTGACCTTGAGATTCAAACCAAACTTGCAGTCCACTGCTGATGCTATAGTGCCACATTGTTGTTGTTGTTGTTGTTAAGTGCTGTTGATATAAATATCAATTTCACATAGACAACTTTTATTTAAATTAAAGATCTTTTTAGGACTCTGTGCACTGGACTGCAAAGTTGCTTTGAACCATGAGGTCTGTGGTTCAAGCTTACCAGCTGCTCCTCAGAAACCCTATACAGGGTTGCTATGGGTCAGAACTGACCTGAAGGCTCTTAAAACAACAACATAGTGAGTATATGGAGTCCTGGTGTAGCACTGTAGGATTAGTACTGGATTGCTAACTATAAGGGTGGTAGTTCAAGCACTCCTTGGAATCCCTACACAGGGTCACTGTGAGTTAGAAATAATTTGAAGACACATATCAACAACAACATAGTGAAATAATGACTTCTTAGAGCATCAAATTTAAGAATAATCTTGAGGGAAGAAAACTAGCCTGATATATTCTATCAGAAGATCTATGTACTAATATTGTATTGTGAGTACCTTTAAACATTTTCTTCATTCCAATCACTCCATATTGTCAGTGTAGCACTTCACATAATGTAAAATGGCTTATCTAACCCTTCCTTAGTTCATTAATAAACCATTCTTGCAAAATGGTATGTCTATATAATTCAACCTTGTTTATTAGATGCAAACACAAGAGATAGATATCATTTCAGCAGGCCCTTCCTATTTCTCCTGGATTTTGGCCTTGGGGTGTGCTTTTTACTTTGAATAACTTTATATTCTTGACTTTGTTTGAGTTCTGCAGCTGTCTTTATCTTCTTTCAGAATTATCCCACAGCTCTCTTTGATACTGACTGCATGTGTCAGTGTTACCTGAAATATTCAAATATTGTTCCACTTATCCTGGTTTCATCAGATACACTTAGATTTATGTTTCTTTTTCCTCTCAAATCTTTTGTATGAGAAGTTGGCAACTGTCAATCTTCTTCCAAGATGTTAACAATAGAAGTGAAAGTGGAAATGTTTCTAAATCATTGTTAAGTCTTAGACAGGGAAAAATACCTTTTTCCTGAAGAGATTAGGAAAGTAGAATTAGCATTAGATCATGGAGTATGTGTTTATCTTATCTTTTGGCCTACTCAGTGGTTTACTATTCAGATTAGAGAGAAATTTGTAAATGTGAGGAACCATAACATAAACATTTGTCTTTTTCTTATATGACTTTAGAATTCAAGATAATAACTATCCCAACAGCATGTAAGAAAAGATCTCCAAAAGCTTGTTCCAAAAACAAGCATTTATAAAGCTCTACTTGGTGTTTATGCAGATTTATTATTTTACTTTTTAATTGGCAAGTTAATTGGCAAGATTTTTCAATAAATTTCATATAATACAAATATCAATTTCACTTTAAAAATATTTATACGTATTTCACTTCAAGGTTTAAATTTAAATCTTGAAAAAATTATTAGAAGTAAATCCAAAATGTCCAGTTAGAATTTATAACATAACACTGTATAATATGTAAACTATAGTTTCAAAATACAAAAATAATGAGCAAAATAATGAATTTTACAAATCTGTTATATAGATTATAGTTGATTGTGATTGTTTACTTATTTGATTTTAATCATAAAGTCTTCCAAGGACACAGAAAGCATGTAATTTTAGCTGACATATAAGAGATTAAAAAGCAGACACTAGTTTTGAGATTTACACTATCTGCTAATTTAGTCCTTATTACACTTTCTGTGGTGTCACGGGTTAATGCGCCATACTGCAAAGTCTTTGAACTGCAAGGTTGGCAGTTCAAGCTCACCATCTGCTCCGCGGAAACCTAGGCAGGGTCGCTATGGTTCGAAATCGACTCGACGGCACTTAACAACAACGACAACACTTTAAAAGCTACAGCATTGGACTGTGAACCACTAAGTCAGCAGTTGAAACCTACCAGTTGCTCCAGGGGTCACTATGAGTCGGAACGGACTCAACAGCACTTAACAACAATTACTATTCCCACTTTACAAAGAAGAAATTAAGACTCACATAGGTTATGTAATTGGTCAAAATCAAAGTCTAAGTGGCAAAGTTAAGATTCAAGCTCAAATAGAATGTCATTTTATTCTTTTAATCTCTTTTCTAGGTTTAAAGTGATTAAGGAAGTAACCGAAAATTGTGGAAAGTGTACCCCAATCAATCCAGCATTCAGCTTTATTGACATGCCCAGCACTTAGCATTGCTCTTCACTTAGTAACTCAGGTCAATTTCTTAATAATATGGATCAATTGACCAAGAGATCAAGCACATAGTCTGGAATTTGAGGAGGATCACATTTGCAGAGAGGACATCCTGCACTTAACAGTGTTTTGTTTGTTTGTTTGTTTACCTGTGACCTCCAACCTAAAGCCTTCCCAGTTACTCCAACGTTCCTCTTAATAATGTTTAAAATAAACCAAAAATAAGTCACTTGCTCCTGGGATCAATCTAATCACAAGTGGTAATTAATTTCATATTAAAGCAAGAGATCTTTTGCGATTCTAGGGAAAACTTTTCTTCTATAAACTCTCGGATAATTGAGTTTAGTGCTGTTGTTGTTAAATATCACTGAGTCTTTTCCAATTCATAACGACTCTATATAAGGTTTCCAAGGAACACCTGGTGGTTTTAAACTACTAACCTCTCGGTTAGTAGTTCAGTGCTTATACTACAATGCCACATCAATGATATTCAACTGGTAACAATGTTGACTTGCCATGGACTTCTGACAATTTGGAGGACTTTTTGTTAATCACAAATTGGAAGGGGAAAATGCTTCTGGAATCAACAGGGCATTGTTGTGCGTAAGTTCCACTGAGTAGGTTCTGACTCGTAGCAACCCTGTATAGTGTTTCCAAGAGGGTATTGTTGTTGCTGTTCAGTGCTGTCTATTTGGTTCCAACCCATAGAATTCCAAACCTGTATAGAGTTTCTGAGGAGCTGATGATGACCTTGACCGCCAACCTGTGGTTCAACAGTGCATTAGTTAACAGTGCTGTGGCATAAAGCACTGTACCGCAAGGTTGGTTCGAACCACAGGGTCAGTGGTTAAAACTTACCAGCTGCCCCTTGGAAACCCAATTTAGGGTTGCTTTGAATCGAAACCCATTCGATAGCACTTAACAGCAATGTACAAATATTAGCAAGTGGATATAAGGGTGCTAAAATCCTATAAAATACAGACTGCTCAGAACAACAAAGCTACCCAGTCCAAAATGTAAATAGTGCTGAGAATGAAAAATCATGAAACATATGAATGGTTTTAATTGTGATAATACTCTTATTAGCTTAAAAGAGGTACCTTTGTCAATGTTATTCTTGGTCCAGGCATTAAAGTACTACTAAAAAAATAAATAAATAAATAAGAGAGAAAGAAACTAAATGCTTTATGGCACTATTCAAGAACTTGGAGAAATTGAATGGATAAAGACTACTGAAAACATGTTCATTATTTTTCATGAATTTTGCTCCTGACTTTTCTCCAATCTCTGAGTGTTTAATAAGAATTTACTCTAAAAGCTACTCTTCATTTATCATTTTTTCCCTGTGACTCCTTACTTTCTTTTCTCTCCATCCCAGAAATTTTAATTGTGTTTGCTTACTGCTGACACCTAAAGTTCCAACCAAGTTCCAGCATAGCTACTATAAACAGACAATTTTTCTCAAATATTTGGAAGTGTTCATTTTGTTTTCTAGAAATACTTTCCATTTCCAGGAGATACTGGTAGATTTCAAAGCACAATCATTGAAGGTGAGTAATGTTTTATATAATTACTTAAGAACTTTGGGAAAGAATTGTTGTTAGGTGCCATCTAGATGATACCCAAGCATAGCAAAATAATGCACAACAGAATGAAACAATACCTGGTCATGGACCATTTGCACAGTCTTTGCTACACTTGAGCCCATAGCTGTTGCCACTGTGCTAATCCATCTCAATGGGGTTCTTCCTCTTTTTTTGCTGACCCTTCTCTAGGAATAGGCCACTCCTGGTAATATATTCAAAGTGTAAGAGATGAAGTTTGACATCTTAGCTTCTAAGCAGCATTCTGACTGTACTTCTTCCAACACAAATTTGTTTGCTTTTTTGGCAGTCCATGGCCCTTTCACCATTCTCCCCCAATACCATAACTCAAACTCATCATTTTTTCTAAGGTCTTCCTTTTTCATTGCCTAACTTTTGCATGCATGAGGTTATTGAAAATACCATAGACTTAGTTAGGTTCACAGTAGTCTTCAAAATGACATCGTTGCTCTTGAAGATATTAAAAAGTGCTTGTGCAGCAGATTTACCTAATGCAATACAACATTTGATTTTGTGACTGATGCTTCAATGAATGCTGATTGTTGATCTGAGGAGCAAAATGTATTCTTTAATTATTTCAACCTTTTTTCATTTATATAGATGCTCTAATTGTGAGGCTTTTTGTTTTCTTTACACTTACGTGCATAACCATTAAAGGCTGTGATCTTTGATCTTCATCAGTAAATATTTTAAGTCCTCTTCACTTTCAGCAAGTAGTTTTATCATCTGCATATTGTAGGCTGTTAATGAGTCTTCCTCCAATCTTGATGCCACATTCTTCTTCATACAATCCAGCTTCTCAGATAATTTTCTCAGTATTGCTGTTGTTGTTAACTTGTCGACTTGTTTGTGATTCAAAGCTATCCTATACTGGATTTTCAAAGAGTAGCTAGTGAGTTTGAACCACTGACATTGTGTTTTTCTCTGACCTTGTTGGTCGACTGCTTATCCCACATGTTGTTGTTGTTGTTAAGTGCCGTCGAGTCGGTATCGACCCATAGCGACCCTGAATAGGGTTTCCGAGGCTGTAAATCTTTATGGGAGCAGATCGCCTCATCTTTCTCCCGCGGAGCAGCTGGTAGTTTCGAACTGCTGACCTTCCGGTTCACAGCCCAATTCGTAACCACTACGCTACCAGAGTTCTTTGCTTATCCCACATACAGACTGAATATATATGGTGAAAGATTTCAACCCTGGAGCACAGGGTTTCTTAAGTTTGAATCATTCATTGTTCCCTTATTCTATTTAAACTATTGCCTCTTGATCTATATAGAGATACTTCATGAGCACAATTTTAAGGATTCTGGAATACTCATGCTGCACGAAGTTGTCCATAACATCATGATCCACACCATAAAAAAGCCTTTATGTAGTCAGTAAAGCACAGGTAAACATCTTTCTGGTATTATCTTCTGTCAGCAAAGATTCATTTTACATGAGCAATGATATCCCTCATTCATTGTTCCCGTCTGAATCTGACCTGAACACTGTTTGCTTCCTGTCAGTGTACTATTGAAACTGTTTTTGAATTATGTTTAGCAAAATTTTATTTGCAGATGATATTAATGATATTATTTGAAGATTTCTACATTTTGTTGGGTCGCCACTCTTTGGAATGGTCACAAATATGAATCTCTTCCAATAACTTGGCCAGATAACTGTCTTCCAATTTTCTTGACATAGAAGTGTGACTGTCTTCAGTGTTGCCTCAGTTTGTTGAAAGATTTCAATCTGATTCCATGAATTCCCAGAGTCTTGTTCTTTGATAATGCCTTCAGGATACCCTGAACCGAGTCCTTGTACCAAAAGTAATTGTAGCATATGATCAAGAGTCAGTGATATTGATGGAAGAAGTCCAAGGTGCATTGAGGAATTGACAAAGAAAAAGGTACCAGGAATTGACGGAATAAAAATTGAAATATTTCAAGAAATTGAGGCAGCACTGGAGGCACTCACTCATCTCTGCCAAGAAATTTGGAAGACAAATATCTGGCCAACTGATTGGAAGAGATCTGTATTTGTACTCATTCCAAAGAGAGGCAGTATTTCATTCTGTTGTGCATAGGGTCACTGTGAGTCGGTACCGACTCAACGGAACCTAACAACAAAATACCTTGGGCTTCTTCCTTCAGTATCATTTGTTCTTGATTATGTGCTATCTCTAGAAATGGTTGAAGGGCAAACATTTCATTTTGGTAGAATCACTTTGTCAATTCCTTCCATCATCTTTTTTTTTTTCTTCTTCTTTTTTTCAAAATGTTTTATTCTGAATTATATGATAGTTTTCATGGAAGAACATTAGCTTTACATTCATTCTATTGTATATAGTTTCCTTACCATGGTTACAATCCCTCCATACATTATCAACCAACCAAAGGGTATACCCTGCAAGCCTGCCCCCCAGTCATCAGCACATAGCCCCTCTCCCTCTCTGGATCTAAAGTCCCCAGCCCCTTCATCTCTCCACATCAACATCTCTGCCTCAATCTCTGGTGTCACTGCTTCTCTGGGTAGGGTCCCGCTCTCCGCTCTTCTCCATTGATGGTTCCAGGGACATCAGCTACTGGACTGCATAGTCGATCACTCCACTCCTTTTGCTACAAAACATCCACCTTTATTACATTTTCAACCCTTGCAGTCAGTCCTGACCATCATCTTTTGATGCTTTCTTCATCCTTCAATATTTTGCCCACATTCAATATTTCAAACTGAGGCTTGGAATTTTACTTCAGTTCTCTCAGCTTCATTTTTATCATTCCCTTCTTTTTTGTCTTTATAATCTCCTTTTGCTTTCTTCCTCGATGATGTTCTGGATTACATCCCACAATTCTTTGGGATTTGTGTCTATTTCATCAAATTTGCTTTTGAGATGATCTCTAAATTTAGGTGACCTATGTTCAGGGTCATATTTTGGCCTGGACTTGCATATGAGCAACTGATGGTCTGTTCCACAGTCTGCCTCTTGTGCTGTTTTGGAGGATAAGATGGAACTTTTCCACTGTCTCTTTACACAAATGTAGTCAATTTGATTTCTGTGTATTCCATCTGGGGAGGTTCATGTGTATAGTCATTATTTATATTGTTTAAAAAGGTATTTGCAAAGAAGTCACTGGTCTTGTCAAATTCTATCAGGTAGTCTCCAGCATTGTTTGTGTCACCAAGGCCATATTTCCCAACTACAGGTCCTTCATCTTTGTTTCAAGCTTTTGCATTCCTATTACCAGTAATTATCAATAAATCTTGATTTCATGTTTGATCAATTTCACACTGAAGAAGTTGGTAGAATTCTTCAATTTCATCATCACTGGTTTTAGTTGTTGCTCTGTGAATTTGAATAATAGTGATAGTAACTTATCTTCCTTATAAGCATATGAATATTATCTATAACAGACAACATTGTTCTTCAAGATAGATCTTAAAATGTTCTTTTTGATGATGAATGAGACACCATTCCTCTTTAATATATTATTCCCAACACAGTAAACCATCTCATTTTTAGATTTCAAATGGCCAATACTAGTTCTTTTCAGCTTACTAATGGCTAGGATATCTATGTTTATGTGTTCCATTTCATTTTTGACAACTTGCAACTTTCTAAGATTCTTGGTTCCTATAATACAATGGATTTTTACTGTTATCTCTCCTCATTTTGTGTTGTGTCTTATCAGCAAATGAAAGTCCCAAAAGCTTAGTCTATTATTCTCATCATAGTCAACTCTGACTTCAGGAGGGAATTCTTCTCTAATTGTATTTTGAGTGCCATCCAACCTGAGAAGCTCATTTTCCAGCACTGTATTTGACAATATTCTGATACTTTCCATCATGTTTCAATATTTAATAATCTGGTGCTGATTGTGTTCCACTGTTATTCTTAAAGTTTCAGTGACTGAATATTCAGAAATAGTGTGCTTTTCCTTCGTCTTACTCTGACTTAGTCTGGAGGTTCTGTTGAAATCTGTCCACCATAGGTGACCCTACTGGTATTTATCACATCAGTGGCATAGTTTCCAGAATCATAGCAAAATGCAGCACACCACAGTAAGACAAACTGACAGATGAATAGTCAAAGAAATTAGTTATCTAGTGCTGATACAACAGAAATATTACAAGTGGATGCTTTAATGAACAGAAATCTATCCTCTCACAGTTTTGAATTTTGAAATCCAAATTCAGAACCATGGCTCTAGGGAGAGCTCTTGTCTATTTTAATCATCTGTAGGCATAGTGCTCCTTGCAAACCTCTGTAAGTCATGACATCAATCTTTTCCTGAATCTAGGGGACTTCAAAGTGAAGATATCCACTCCCAAGTCTTCTCTCTTGATAGTAGTAGGTACATCTTCTTTTGCTCAGTTTATCTCCTTTTATATCTCAAGATATATTAACTCAAGGAGGCAGGACTTGATGGCAGATTGGGGAAAAGTGCAGTGAGGATATCCATAAGCAATAACAGAATACCAGATGAAACAGACAGGTTCATGGGATGGTCCCAGAACCCTGAACCACATATAAGGGAATATTTAGAAAGTTTGAAGACTTACAGCCAGTAGATTTTGTAGCAGAAGCAAGAAACCAGTGCTTTTAGATTTGAAGACCTCAGCAGCTCCTGGATGGCCATCTTGGGCAAGACAGAGCAGGGGAAGGATCAGAACCCCATGGATGTCTGATGCCTGACCAAACCTTGGAGATAAAGGTGTGGACATTATTAATTTTTTTTCTGTTCTTTGGTCTCTTGCTGTTTGCACATCTCCATTCTGATGATTAGAGGGAGTGGCTGAGTGAGTGTACACTCCCTTCCAACACCTGGAGGGTTCAACTACACATACACATGGATGTGCTCAAAATTTAAAGGAATAGTTTCCACTTAAAACCAAACAGCAGTGCAAAATGGCCACAGCCAGTCCTGAACTGTTTGTCACTAGGAAAAAGGCATGAACAGGGATTGTGGAGTGGAAGAGACACAGACTAAAAAGGAAACAGGCTGAAAATTAAATCCTGAGTTACGTCACAATGACCAACAATGACATTTTGAAATCTCTCAAGTGACCTTGAAGGCAACAAACCAAGTTGTTGTTTTTGTTAAGTGCCATTGAGTTGGTACTGATTCATAGTGACATTATGCACAGCAGAACAAAACTGCCTGATCCTGGGCCATCCTTACTACTGTTGCCATGCTTGAGCCCATTGATGCTTCCACTTGGCAAATCCATCTCATTGGGGTCTTCCTCTCTTTCCCTTACCAAATATGATATCTCTCTCCAGTGACTGGTCCCTCCTGACAAGAGAGGCTCATTAAGTCATACTCATATTTTTTGCTACAGAATTTACTTTTTTTTTTTGCCCTTCCTTCTTTTATTTAAGTTTAGACTACAATATGCAATTTGTCTTTTTTGTTGATGCTGTTTTGTTTTTTGGCCCTCTAGCTACATTTAGAGGGCTCTTTCTCTTCTACATTACCCAAGAAGAGACAGCAATTGTGGTTGCATAGTCAACCTACAATCACACCATATAAAATCTCACAGTCCAGGCAAGAACCAATACCACTTGCCATAACCAAGTAGGAAGTCAACTCCCATGACAGTTGTTGTTGTTGTTGTTGTCAGGTGCCATCGAGTCGGAACCGACTCATAGCGACTCCATGCACAGCAGAACGAAACAATGTTCGATCCTGGGCCACCCTCACCACCGCTGCCACCCCTGAGTCCATCAATGATGCCACCTGGCTGATCCATCTTGTTGGGGGTCTTCCTCTTTTTCTCTGACCCTCCACTTTACCCAGCATGACATCCTTCTCCAATGATTGTTTCTTCCGGACTACATGTCCAAAGTAGGAGAGACGAAGCTTAGCCATCCTGGCCTCCAAGGAGCACTCTGTTACTCTGAGTTAAGTAATAAAAAGTAAAAAGCAAGGCCCATTCCTCATCACATCTACCTGAAGACAATCAGAAAGCATAATAAAACACCAAAACATGCATTCATCTAAGCATTAAGGTCACAATCAACTACTGAATATGTCCAAGAAACAGATGAGCATCTCTGGACATGCCCAGAAACCAGATAAAGTGACTGAGACAAAAAAGCTGGAGGTAGCTCTAGACTTCATGTTGTAATGAGGGCAGGCTTTGGAAATGCCTAAGAAGTAATTTAGAAAAATGATAATTAAATGTGTCAAAACACTTTAAAGAGAAGTTGAGAAAAATAAGGAAGAAGTCAGGAAAGTGCTACAAGAACAATCAAATAAGATAAATACAGCATTGTAAACAATTCAAAACTTAAGCAGTGGTCAAAATGATTAATAATAAAATATCAGAAATGGACCATACACTAAAAGGGCAAAGGAGTAGACTGAAGAGATGGAGGCCATAACTAGTGAGCTAGAAGACAAATCTCTCAATACTACTATAGAAAAACAAGCAGAAAAAAAGGATAAAAAAATCTGAAGAAGGTCTAAGATTCATACTGGACCACGTGAAGAAGAATAATAAGAATTATTGGCATTCCAGAACAGGAAGAATCACACAAGTCCACAGAGGAGATACTTGAAGATCTTCTGGAAGAAAATTTCCCTAACATCTTGAAAAGCAAAAATATAAACATTCAAGAAGCTCAATGAACCTTAGGAAGGATAGACCCTAAAAGAAAATCACCAATACATATAATAATCAAGCTCTCCTAAATAAAAGATAAGGAAAGAATCCTAAAAGCAGCTAGGGAAAAGAGAAGTATTACATACAAAGGCAAGAAAATCAGATTAAGCTCAGATCTGTAAACAGAAACCATGCAGTCAAGAAGGAATGGGGGACACAAATATAAAATCCTAAAAGAAAAAACAAACAAACAAACAAAAAAACCACCTGCCAACCCAGAATCATCTATCCAGCAAAGCTGTCAATCAAATACAACAGTGTAATCTAAACACTCCCAGATAAACAGACACTAAGGGATTTTGCCAAAGAAAACCCTGCACTGTAAACTTCCTAAAGGGAGTTCTGTGGACTGAGAACACACAAAAACAGGCAACAACCAGAGATTGACACAGGTGGCAGCACCAACTAGAACTCAATTGACAAATGGAAGAGTTGAGAACAGAATAAAACCATGAGAACAAATTCAGAGGATCTGGCAGGTCAGTCTATGATCAAAACAATTACAGTGTTAAAGAGGGCAAACATATGTAACCATGACAAGGAAAAGATATACGATAGAATAAATGTAAAACTATTGTTCTCCTATGTAAACGATCACATAATTGACAATAAAACACTTAAAAAAAAAAAAAGAAAAGAAAAGAATGCTCCTTTGAAACAAAGATAGTGAGATTTTATCTTATTATCATGGGGAACCAGTTAATGGAGAAGGACACTGTGTTCGGTAAAGCAGAGGGCCAATGAGAAAGAGGAGTTGATGCATTGACTGCAACATGGGAAACATTTTAAGGATGGCAGAGGACTGAGCAGTATTTTGCTCTGTTCTGCACTGAATCACTATGAGTTGTAACTGACTCCATGGTACCTACCTTAAAACAGCAACAACAAATATTTAAAACAGTTTGTTGTATCTTGATAGCAATCTAACTGTATATCCATTTGAAAGTTCTATAAATGCATCAATTATTTATTCTTTTTGCTTTGCTGTGTTGTTACTTACTTATTGAAATTTTTATTTCCTATTTTTCAGTTTGTAAATTAATTTCATTTTTTGATCATTCTTTACCTGGATTGATTTCTAGGTTTTGTTGTCTTGTGTCTTAATCTCGGATGTTGTCTGATCTTTATGCTTCTCTGTCTTAAGTATTCCAATTAGGATTCTTGTAAGATTGGCTCAATTTTTACAAATTCTTATAATTTATGTTTATTTGGAAATACCCTAATTTTGCTATTGTATTTGAAGGGTGAATTGTCTGGAAATACAATTCTTAGTTGTTTTTCCGGCTGTTGTTGTTTTCTTTCAGGGTTTGCTATATGTTGTTCTGATGCTTTCTTACCTGACAAAGATGCCCTTTATCACCACTCCTATTCGATATTATTTTGGAAGTCATAGTCAGAGCTATAAGGCAAGATAAGGAAATTAAAGGCAACCAATTGGCAAAGAGGATACAAAATTCTCTCTATTTGCAGATGATCTGATCTTATACATAGAAAACCCCAAAGACTCAGCAAAAAATTATTACTAGAACTCATTGGATAATTCAGAAATGTGGCAGGGTACAAGATCAACATACAAATATCAGACTGGAGTTTTGAATGTTCATGTTGTATTATTGAAATTGGACTCCTCTACACTAAAAAGAAGGAGCTCTGGTAGTGTAGTGGTTACGAATCGGGCTGCGACTCTTAAGGTCAACTACCAGTTGCTCCGTGGGAGAAAGATGAGGCTTTCTACTCCCATAAGGATTTACACCCTCAGAAACCCTGTACAGGGTCACTATGGGTCGGAACCGACTCGACGGCACTTAACAACAACAACAACAACACTAAAAAGACAAATTACCAATTAAAACATGAACACAGGACATGAATAGACATTTAACCAAGGAAGACATTCAGGCAGCCAACAAACATATGAGGAAATGTTCATGATCATTGTCATTAGAGTGATGCAAATCAAAACAACAATGAGATATCATCTCACACCAGCAATAACAGCAAAGTTAAAAAATGCAGAGGACAAAAATGCTGGTGAGGATGTGAAAGACTGGGACTCTTCTACATTGATGATGAGATTGCAAAGTGGTCCAACCACTCTGGGAAACAGTATGGTGCTTCCTCAGAAAGTTGGAAATAGAAATAGCATATGATACAGCAATTCCTCTACTTAGTATTTATTCACAAAAAATATGATCCATAACACGAATAGATATATGCACACCAATGTTCATAGTAGAACTATTCACAATCGCAAAAAGATAGAGATAGTCTAAGTGCTCATCAATGGAAGAATGGATTAACAAACTTTAGTACGTACACACAAAGGATTTTTATGCTATCTTGAAGAATAACCAGGATGTGTAAGCTACCACATAACATGGAGGAACCCTGAGGACATAAATAGAGTGAAAATAATCAGTCACAAAAGTACAAATATTGCAGAAGATCATTATTGTAAAAGCTTAAGACTAGATACCCATACTAAAAGGGAAACTATAAAAATTATTTTTGGTTACTGGGGTGGGAGTGTGGTTGGGGGTTTTGGGGCATTTGGAGGGAGGTGACGGGAAAGTACAGGGTATGGGGGAAGACACATCATATTTCGGGTGTTGGGGAGGGCAATACACAAGAAGGAGGATGGCGTGGAAGAACAATGTAAATAGGGAAACACTGAGACAGGTTTGCATGGGCTTAATGGTAAATAGTGAGGTAAATAGTAAATGTTGTTGTTGTTTGTTGTTAAGTGCCATCGAGTCGGTTCTGACCCATAGCGACCCTGTACAGGGTTTCCGAGGGTGTAAATCTTTACGGGAGTAGAAAGCCTCATCTTTCTCCCGCGGAGCGGCTGGTAGTTTCGAACCGCTGACCTTAAGGTTTGCAGCCCAATTCGTAACCACTACGCTACCAGAGTAAATAGTCAGAGGTAAATAGTGAGGCATTCTCAGCCATGGAACAACAGGGCTCTGTGATACAGGAATCCAAGCACAATCTTATGAATATTGGTTTTCCTTGCCTACTATTATAAAATAGACACTGGAGTGGTATACAAAAGAATGTAAGGAAACATGATTACAGAAAGCTTGTAAGCCAGTCTTTAGCCTATAACTGATTGGAATACCTAAAAGAGGTTATACAACGTGCCCAGTGAAATAGGCTTCTTGAGAAGCCTTTGTAGTGTAAGGACCTTAGGTGGAATCCTGAGCCCCATCTAGAACTTTCTGAAGGTCAGTTAGGTGTCTGCATGTGTACAGCATAATTCTGGAGGTAATTTCATCCTTTTATGTTGGGGTTTTACAATTGTTCTATGGTTTGTCTGACAGGCCTGACAGGCCTGCTTTTTTCTTGCTAGATAGTAAACGGTCCTGCACAAGTTAATTTTAGGGCTGCGACCCTGAGCCTGATGTCATAAGTAGCCGCCAAGCTCTTTCTCTCTGTACGGTGAGAAAACTGTGGGGTCAGTGCTGGACTTATTTTTGTGTGTGTGGGAGGGGAGTGTGGTCAACTCTACTTTTGGGGGGCAACTCTTTGCCAGCTGCATTTTGAGTGCCTTCCAAACTAGGGACTTACTTCAGCACTATAGCTGACGGTGTTCCACTGCTGTTCATAAGATGGTCAATGAGTAAATGTTCAGAAGTAGTTCATTTCTCCTTATTCCTAACATGTCTTTGTCTGGAAGCTTATCTAAAACACGTTCACAGCAAGCGACCCTGCTGATATTTAAAATAACCATGGCATAACTTCCAGAATCACAGCAACACACATGCCAAAACAGTATGACAAACTGACAGATGAGTGGTAGCATTTAAAATAAAGGTGGTTAAAATAAAATCAGAGATAATTGTTAAATATTTGTTATAAAAAAACTTACCTAGTATCATGAACGACAAAATTGTATCCATCCAATGAGTTTAATGAACTCTATACAGGATTGATTCCATAAGAAACTCATGATGACATATAATTAAACTTTTCAAAGCTTAGGACAAAGAAAGAATACTGACAGCACCTCAGAAAATAACGAAGGATTACTTACAAAGCAGAATTAATAATGCACTGAGGGGACCTGACCACTTGCCTTGATGTTTCTTGGGAAAGCAACTTGTTTGTTCTTGCAGTAACAGTCAGTCTGCCTCTATTGTTTTGTATTTTTCCTGTAGGTCTTTCTTTCAAGAAGTATCTTCTACTCTTCTAGCCTCTCCAGGCTGGTCTGCTCATCCTTTCAAGTGGAAATTTCCCATCTCTGGAGATCTGGATGTGGTTCAGGCTTCCACCTATAGTCTTATGTATTGCAGAGGCTCCACAGGAAGCCTCCTTCACTGGGCACGTTGTAGCCCCATTTTTGGTATTCCAATCAGTTATAGGCAGAAGATGGACTTACAAACTTTCTATGGTGATGTTTCTGGCTATTGCTTTCTCTCCCCCTCCAGTGTCTATTTTATAATATAATGCAAGGAAAACAAAGATTCAAAAGGCAGCCAAGCATCTTAACATTATTCCCCCCTTTTGCCCATTCCAACCATGTCTCAATCTCTGTATCCAAGATCCCTGTTGTTCCAAGGTTGTGCATACATCATTATTTATCTCTGTCCCACTTAACCCATTCAAACTTGCCTAATTGTTCTCCCATCTGCTTTGTTCTTCCATTCTCCTCTCCCATCTTGTATATTGCCCAAAGGAGCACTCTTGATATATTTCTTCTAACACATATATTTTGTTGTCTGGTAGTTCATGGTATGTTCAGTATCCTTAGTTATCACTATAGTTTAAAGGCATAAATTATGCAATATTCTGTATTTATTTCCAACCTTTCACATGCATATGAGGCAATTGAAAACACCATATCTTGGGGCACACTACAGTTCTCAATGTCATATTTTTGCCTTCTAACATTTTAAAGAGGTCTTTTGTACCATAATTGCCCAATACAATACATACTTTGATTTCTTGACTACTTCTTCTATTGGCATTGATTATACATCTAGGTAGACTGAAGTCCTTAACAATTTCAACCTTTGCTCCAGTTATCATGATGTTATTTATTGGTCCAGTTGTAGGTATTTTGGTTTTCTTTATAATGAGTTGTAATCCATACTAAAGTCTATAGTCTTTGATCTTCATCGTAAATTCTTCAAGTACTCTTCACTTTCATCAAGTAAAGTGTATCAACTCCATATCACAGGTTATTAATGAAAATTATTCCAATCCTGATACCACAGTCTGCTTCAAATAAGCCTCTTTCACAGATTATCTGATCAATGTACAGATTGAATAAATAATTATGATTGAAGAATACAGCCCTGACACTCATCTTTCCTGATTTTAAACCATTCAGTCTCCCCTCATTCTATTAGAATGATCATTTCTTGGTCTATGTACAGCTTCTTTATTAAGTATTCTGGAATATCTGTTCTTTACAATGTTATCCATAGCTTGTCATGATGTACACAGTTAAAAGCCATTGCATATTCAACAACACACAGTTAAACATTTTTCTTATGTGGTACAGCAAGATAATGCATTAGACTGCAAAGTCAGTTTGAACCAAAAGTTTGGCAGTTCAAACTCACCAGTTGCTCCTCAGAAACCCTTAAAGGGTAGTTATGAGTTGATGCTGACTCGATGACACTTAGCAACAACAGCAAAAGTCTTTCTGATATTTTCAGCTTTCAGACAAGATCCATATGATGTCAGCAATGGTATCCTTCATTCCACATCTTCAACTGAATCTGGTGTTAGCAAAATTTTACTTGCATGTGATATTTATGCTAATGTATGATGATTTCTGACTTCCTTTGGGTCATCTTTCTTCAGAAATGGCATAAATATGGATCTCTTTCAATCAATTGGTGAGGTAGATGTCTTCCATATTTCTTGCCATAGATGAGTGAGTGCCTCAAGCACTACATCAGTTTGTTGAAAGATTTCTATTTGAATTCCATCAATTCCCAAAGCCTTGTTCTTTGCCAATGCTTTAGTCCACCTTGGACTTCTTCCTTCACTACTATTTGGTCTTTATCATCTGATACCTGATATTTCTAGAATTTTGTTTTTCATCAATGCCTTCATTATAGCTTGGACTTCTTCTTTCAATATCATAGGTTCTTGATCATAT
The DNA here is from genome assembly GCF_000296735.1 of Chrysochloris asiatica. NCBI lineage: Eukaryota > Metazoa > Chordata > Mammalia > Afrosoricida > Chrysochloridae > Chrysochloris > Chrysochloris asiatica. Next base: position 10,734,057 of record NW_006408591.1, on the reverse strand, counting down.
TCTACCTGCTGAAATGGTTGAACATCGACCAGTTCTTTTTGGTACAGAAACTCTATTCATTTCCTCCATCTACTTCCTGCATCATTTCATATTCAGCCCACAGAATTCTTCGATTCTTCAATACCTGATGCTTGTATGTTTTTTCCGTTCTTTCATCCTGAAAAGTGATGATCATGTTTTTCACTTTTGGTTTTCTAACTTTAGGTTTTTGCACATTTCATTATACTACTTTACTTTGTCTTCTTGTGTTGCCCTTTAAAATTTTCAGATTGGTTGTTTTACTTCATCTTTTCTTCCAGGTCGTTTAGGTTCTCTACATCAAGAAAAACTTTCACAGTCTCTTTTGACATCCATTTGGTTCTTTTATTTCTCTTATATTTTTGATGATCTTTTGCTTTCTTCATATATGATATTTTTGATGTCATCCCACAGATCATCTGACTTTCAATCATTACTATTCAGTGTATGAAATATGTTCTTGGTACGATCTCTAAATTCAATTAAGATGTACTAAAGGTCTTTTGCTGGGGTTCATCTTTTAAACAAACCAACAAAAACAGTCTATAATGTGACCAGTAATACTCATTAGGAAAGTATTTTAGATAAGAAGCATAAGAGAACCAAAGGGCAGAATTTGCCCAAAAACAAAGATTGCAAGGCACAAAAGAGGAGGAAAGAAGGACAAATGATAAAGGATACTCAGAAAGAAAGTTAAAAGAATGACCTCATGTTGAGGAATTACAGTGAATATAGCAACAGAAATGGTGTTCTGTTGTTTTTGTTAGGTGCTGTTGAGTTGGTTTTGACCCAAAGTCACACTATGTAGAACAGAATGAAATCCTGAGCTGTCCTACACCATCCTCACAATTGTTATTTTTTTAGCCCATTGTTGCTTCCACTGTTAATCCATCTTATTGCAGATTTTCCTGTTTTTCACTGACCCTCCATTAGACCTAG